>NW_028281065.1:0-232500 GCF_059751285.1 Brachycentrus maculatus | reverse complement strand
TGTCATACATAATTTAAACTCAATTTAAATACATAAATTTAAAGAAAATGTGTTAAAAGTAAGTATCATATTTTCCTTAAATTTAACATTACAAGGTCAGGTACGTGCGTTTTGGTATGGGGTTGAATACAGACACACTAAAAAATCTTTCCATTTTCTTTTTTAAACAATTCAAGAATATCATAGAGAATAATATATTTTTTTATTAAAAATCAATGATGCTCTATTTTATTTTTAAAAAATATTGATGTTGTTTATATTTCATTTCTTCTCGTCATTCTATACGAAACAAAAGAAATTATTAACGAAAAATTCCATATATCAATCCCATATTAAGCCAGTACGTGGTTTAAAATTTAATTCATTAATCTTTAAATTGAAAAATAAATTCAAAATCAGGAAAAACTATAAAAATTAAAAGAAATAATAAAGTAAACGGTGTAATGATCCCATAAAAAAGGATATTTGAAAATACATACCAAATAAATAATAGTAAAAAAATTATTGTATGAAAACAATAAATAATATAACAGAGGGCTTTTTATTACAGTGATGCCTCGTGTAACGGATGCTGTGCACAACGAACTTTCTGTTCATCCATTAGGCGACCCACACAACGAACCTCGTTTTACGTAGCAGACTGTATCGTATTAAAACGTGAGTATCTTTTTTTTTAAACTTACATTACCGTATTTCATGTTACAGAACGATTTTTTAAGTTGTATTGCTATGGGAAAACGCGTTTCACATAACGAACTTGGTCTTTGTGCAAAAAAAGTACGTTATGCGAGGCATCATAGTATTTTATTTGCAGTCCTTATTTTTACCTATTGCTTCTTCCGTAGTTTATCATTTGAACAACCATAAAATTTCAGAAAAAAACCTTAAATTACACGAAGTTCAAAACTTCATATTCTCAATTTTATGCTCTTTTGCAAAATCATCTAGCAACACAAGTAGTTCAGAAGAAGTTGATAGCCAACCAACTACAGAGGATGATTACTGAGCGAACACGACCATGTAGTCTATAGGCTAAGTGCCCATGTGCATGAGCTTCTTGAACGCCTTCCGGAACTCCGGGTTGAAGATGGTGTAGATGACGGGGTTGACGAAGCTGTTGATGTAGCCAAGCCACGTGGTCAGGATAAAAGCAGTCACCCCGGGCTGGCACTGCCACCCTAGCTTGGTGCACATGGCGTCCATGATGTTGCACGTGAAGAACGGCACCCAGCAGAAGAGAAACACACCTGTCAAAATGTAATACTTTAAAATGTAGCATACCAACGTAAGTTTGTTCCAAAGAGCACGAATAGAACTTTAAAAGAGTAGAACTTTACTGTTTAACACAAAGCTTTCTCCATCTTATACCTATATCGTGCACTCCTTTCAAGAACGTCATAAATAAAAAAAACATGATTTTTCAGGAGATCGTTTTTGGAATTTATAAATATAATACAATGTATTAAAAATAAATATCAAGCCTCTTATTAAAGTTTTTTTCTATGCAATAGATCTTTTTAGGTAGAACCTGAATGTTTTTTCTCCATTTGAAAAATATTTAGTTTATTTAAAATAATTATTAAATAATACATTTTCTTCAAAATTCAAAAACTACATTTTCTGCCCTGTAGCGGGTAAATATTAAGTTAAAAATATGCTTTTTTTGCTGGGATATAGTACATTTTCTGGGCATTCCGAAAACATGCACTATTAAAAATTGTCGATTTTCTATTTATGACGTTCTTGAAAGGATTGAGCGATATACAAAATTAAATAAATTAAAAAAGAGTTTTATTTTATTATATACGAATAGTTTCGAAAACTTAAGATACTTTCATCAATAGGTTATTACAAAAAAATAATAAACAAACAAAAAAACACTTTTTTGTAATCACCTGTGGATGAAAACGTCTGTAGTTTTTTAAACTAGTTATGTGCAATGAAATAAATTTCGATAAATGGTATAATACTAATGTTTAATTTTTAAAATAATAAGCACGTCATTCCATAAAGTAAATGCCAAATCAATAAATAATAAGAGGCAAAAATTGTTTGCAACGACAGATTGGATTAGCATTCTATTCATACTTCTCTTGCATGGTGTGATGGCTAGTTAAATATAATTTTTTTGTTAATTTGGGACATTATTTTGGTTTAAAAAAATCTAATAATTGCATTTTGTTTCTAACGTGTTAGAATGTTCAAAACGTAAGATGATGGATTTATTTTATTTTTGCTATTTTAAAACGTAGAGTTCAAAGTTTACTGTCCACCGTGTACTTTAACACAAATAATGCCTTTCGTGACGACAAAGTCAATCCCCTTGTATCTAAAGAACACGGCATGTTTATGCAAAATAAGGTTATAACGACATATTTCCTACATCAATACAGGCGCTACAATTTTGTAATTCAATTTTATAAAATATGAACATACGCTTCAAGAGATAACGTTGGTTCTTTTGAGTGCTTACCTACATTAACGGTTTCAGGAAACGTATAATAAATATTCAAGTCTAACGATACTTCGTAGGTATCTCAACATGAGATGAAGCGTCTATCGTCGATATACCAAAGATGCTGTAGGGTAAATAATCAGTGATTAATAAAACAAATAAGAATACAAAAAAGATACTAATACAATATAATATTACATTAATTGATTAGACAGTCACCTTGTGGTAAAAATCTATCCATTTGTTATTAATATTTTACTTAGTAAATACTACTATTTCTTAAAATCTACTGTCACTCGTGTTTCGATGCATTACGCATCATTTTCAAACACCGTACTTGAAAATGATGCGGGAAAAAATATTCTGCTTAGAACGTAAGTATGAAAAAACTTAATCTTAAGGTACAGTAAAATCAACAACGTAACCAAAATATTATTTGAGGCTACTTTTGGTTACCTCTTACCGGTGTTTTAACCCAGTAAGAGGCATTTGAAATGTGGCTATATCGCAGAATGCTCGCATTTTATGGACAGCATTCTGCTATATGGTGGGCAACGCAAATATGCTCCAAAGAGCACGAATAGGAAGACAGTTGCTGACTAACATCAATTTCCGGAATTCGTCTATCTAGGGCTTGTGCTTTGAAGAGCTATTGCATCTTATCACCAAAGGCAAAATAGAAAATCGACTAAGTGTGGGCAGCAGACAGATCTCCTGGCTCCGGAATATACGAGATTGGATGGGGATCAGAACCGTCGAGGTGCTGATGGGGGCAATGACTCTAAGTATTAGTCAACATTGGAAGGACCTGATATGTAATACAAAGAAGAAGAATAAGTACCTTTTTATAACTACTACAATACTCGTAAAACCTAAGACATCAAATTTAAGAAAAAAATCTCTTACAGATATAATTAGGCACTTATGTGAAATCAGCACAATTTTGTATTTGCGATCGAATATCTTGTCGAACATCAAATGCCATACATGGATCATGGTACCATCTCTTTGCCCGCAGTTACTAAATGAGACAGTGCTGTCAGATTTTTTTCAAATCATTAATTTAAATAGTATCTGGAGTATGAAACACCCTGAAACATTCTTGTTGCGTTCACAAAATATTAGAAAATGTTTAAATAACAATTGCATAAATGGGTTTTCAAAAAGTGGTTTATTCAATGTAAATAAACTATCAAGTTCAACGGATGTATGAAGTAAACATTAGTTTAAATTTATTGTTTATGATTGTATTAATTATTATTCTAAGTGTGGACAAATGCCAGCAAACTCGTGAATTAACTAATACAACAATGATGGGATATTAATAAAGCTATACGAATAAATTCAGCCATAATAACTTGTAGGCATGAAAGATATTTATGTGATAATAGGATCCTATACTAGATTATGGTAGAAATGATGAGGCTTTTACAGGGGTAATAAATTTAAACGGAGACATTGGGATTTAACAATTTGCATTTTGATATATAATGTGGGTTTTGTAATTAGGTTGTCTAAAAATATCTGCTTTGAAACATGATACTAATAAAAATTAGCAATATGATACGTAGCCTAAAGAAGTTGAATAAAAACTAACAATTAAATCTCGGTACACACATAAAGCACCAAAAATACTATAAAAAGCGAAAAATTGTGTGATAAAATAGTGGGTTTCACCCTTAAAATATTTTTTTTTTTACATTAAGAGACGTATAAGATAGGAGAATACTGGTTAAAGAAGCCCTTTTATTCGCAGTATTATATTAACTCATAATTATTTACACTACAGGCTTCCGATTAGACTCAAATATCAGGAACTAAATAGCAAAAAATTAAAATTGTTACCTGCATTTACTTTGAATTCACATTTCATAGCTTTCAGTATCCCTGTCAAAGAAGACCTAAATAAACAGATACTTCAAAACCATCACCGGGTTTATAGAAATACTACACGAGATACCAGATTGGAGCAATTCTGGTCGTGTGGAGTAAACGGGAAGTGTTGCAATAAAATATTTGAGAGATGCTCATTGATGCCAATTTTCGTTAATAATATTTAATAGCATTTATGCATACATTCGGCCAAACGGACTTCTAATAAAGCCAGCATTATACACTGGATTAAAATACATATTAACAATGCATTGGATGATACATTTCGTCCAAGTATTAAATAGCATTGCAAAACATAGTTCAACTACGTAACTGTTTGGCCAACCTTAATTTTAAAGAAGCCAACTGCAGTGCATAAACATTGCTTTAAAATGAATGACACATTTCATCCAAGCATCAAATAGCAATACAAACCATAGTATTACTATCTATGTATGTGTTTGGTCAACCAAATTTTGAATGAAAACAACTTTATTCACTGTATCAAAATATAAAAGCGCATTGGATGCATTTAAATGGAAAATAGAATTACATAATATAGTTAAACAATGCGTCTGTTTGGCTAGCTCAACGTTAAATGAAGCCAACATTTACAACATTTTTAGTGTGTCCAAATACTTGTTCACAAAATCTGGATTATCTCCAATTACAGGAGTCACTTTCATATTATTTTTTAACATCTCATCAAAGATGAAGAAGAATATGAAAGTCTGGGCATTTACTAATATAAGAGTTTCTGCTTGGTAAAAACTTCTTTACGTCTCACCAATAGATGTCTCTAGTGAAGTTCTAGTGATTCAAGAACAAGGTTTCTAGATTGGTTCATATATATAAAACTTCTAAGAATTGGAGTAGTCTGGTTGTCAATAATGGGTAGAATTGGTGAATGTTACACGTGTGTAAAGTGATCACTTAAACCAGCCTATGACGGTCGTCAGCGCCGTAAATGCCCAGACTTCCATTTTCTTCTTCATCTTTGATGAGATGTTAAAAAATAATAAGTCAACATTTCACACTGTATAAAACTATTAGCATTATAAACAAAGTTCAATTAAGTATGTGTTCGGTAAGCCAAATTTTGAATGAAGCCAACTTTATGCACTGAATTAACACCTAAAGCCCGATGCCCTCAAACAAAACGCGCCCAGCGGTGGTGGGTCTGATCTGACCCAGTACAGAAATCGCCTTTTAGGCGTTTTTTGTCGGGTTTTTATATTTTATATATTAATCAAAATAGGCTACATAGCAATAGGATAATGTGTCATAAGTTTTGTATGAGAATTTTCAAGTTTTTGATAGTTTTGAATTTAAATTATCCAAGCACATCATTTTACATGCGAACTCGACCGAGCGCAGCTGCTAACTACCACCGCGTAGCATGTCGCATCCGCGTGAGGCATGATCGGCATGAAGCAGTGGTTGTAAACATGTTTATTTTTACTGAATTCAAATAATTTGTGTTTTTAATTTTTTAACTATATTTTAAGTCAACATCATAAAAGATAGCATTTTTAACTTTTATTTGTTATCTTCAAATACAAAACGTGGCGGTTAGCTCCAAAAACCACAAAATGATTCTGGGATTTTGACTTGAGTTCATAATACAAGATAAATTTTTGTCCATAGTGCAATTAAAATTTATTTTAAATACAGTGAAAATGGTAAAATTTTCATTGAAAAATATAAACAGAATTGCCCAAAATGGTGTAAATATTCATTTAATGTTCGCCATTTCTTACATAGATTTGCGGGTCTTAGAAATTATGAATATAATTTTGTACGGTACTAAATAAAACTAATTTTTGGGTATAAATTATTTTTATATACAAGTTCGTTAGACATAATAGGTAACAAATTTAATTTTAATATTGACAAGTAAATTACTATCAAAAAATCAGTAGACAATCGCTACTTTTCTTGTTAAAATCGATGTCTTCATCACTTACTGACATTTCTTACAAAACCACGTTTTCTGTTTCACTTTCAAATTCTGTATCTAAGGTTTTTGAATTCTAAATCACTGTCATCTACACTACTTTCTCACTTTTCTTTCAATTTTAGAACTGTCCAAAAGTCGTCCAATCTCGTTATGAGATATTTAATTTTTTCCTGTCATTCATTGTGGTAAAGTGTCGAAAAGGTTTTTTTTTAAAAAAAACTAGAAATTGTTCAAACATAAAACAGTTTATTGTGAAGTTTTGAAGTTAGTAACTTTGTGTGTGTCGGTGTTGTATATATACATAAATCTATTATATACTATATATTACCACTATTTGTGGTATTTTCTAAGTAAAACTTAAATTAAAAATGGTTAGATTTTACCAAAAAGTAACTGCCGAATCAATTTATGAAAATATTAACAACTTATGTAATTATTACACTTTTTTTAAACGTGATCCTTAGTATTTTTCATACAAGTAAACAAATAAATCAGTTTAAAACGAATGTAAAAAAAAACAATATATAGAATCAATCGCCAAAGATTGACAATGTTTGTTTTTGTTTTGGGGAGTTCGAGGGCACGGCAGACGGCACACTAACACATTGATAGCGAACAACTGACCTTACTCAATATGATTTTTGATCTTTTATTTGTTCTTTTTTTTAAATAACTCATTCGAATCTGGTCCGATAATTTTCGTTTATATCTCAATTTGTAGGTAATTGTTTGAAGAACGATTACATTGAAGGAAAACGACGTAAAAAAATTACCTATTAAGTAATTAATAATTTTCCGCGATGGTGGGTCTGATCAGACCCACCATCGCGGAGGAGGTGTTAAAATGATTACAGCCCGTTGCATGATAAATATTGTCCAAGCATTAAATAGCAAAACAAAATAAGGTTTAACTATGTATCTGTTTGGCCAGCCAAATTTTGAATGAAGCCAACTTTATGCACTGAATTAAAATGATTGCAGCCCGTTGGATGATAAATATTGTCCAAGCATTAAATAGCAAAACAAAATAAAGTTTAACTATGTATCTGTTTGGCCAGCCAAATTTTGAGTGAAGCCAACTTTATACACTGCATTGAAATAAAAGCAGCGCGTCTATAGAATACTAAATCAAAATATTAAGTAGCATTACAGAACATACATCAATTATGCACGTGTTTGGCTAACCAAATTGTAAGTCAATTTTTTAAAATGAATTAAAATAATAGCGAAGCGTTGGATAGCATTACAGTTTTCGTACGAATGTTGAATAGCATTACAAAACATGTATTGTATTGTATCTGTTTGGCCAACCCAACTTAAAATGTAGTCAACTTTATACACTGCATTTAAACAAAAGCAGCGCGTCGAATGATACATTTCGTATACAATTTCGAATAAGAAGTTAGTTTAATAAACGATGTTACTCATGTTTATGCAGAGAAAAAATATAGGTATCTTAGTGAGAAATGAGTATGGAACATATGAAATGAGATAATTGATTACCCCTGTATGGGACAAAGCAAACGTCAAACCCATCTTACGGAACAAGGGAGCGGATGTTTCGTCGTAAATTATGAAAATATTTAATTTCCTGCAGCCCTCACATACAATGAAACCTTCAGGAATGGAACAGCCCAAATAAATAATTAATGTACAAGTAATTAGAAAAATGTACGAGTTTTATGACATCTCAACAAAAATGAAGAAAAATGTGGAAATCTGGCTATTTACAGGGCATATGACATGTAACAGGCTGGATGAGTGATCACTTAATATGCGTGTAACATTCAAAATTCTACTCATGATAGACAACCACACATCGAATTTTTTTTTGGAACTCATACATTTATCATAAATCTTACGACGCATCATGTTAGAGTTCAAGTGAGCCATCTATGGGTGGTTTAGGAAAGCTTTTATTTAGATGTATGCAAGATCCTGACCGGATTATCTTACATACTAGGAGACGCCCGCAGCTTTTAATTTGACCAGTTATTTATATTCACAGGCCAGTTATTTATATTTAGGTGAGTCCTAAATCATTGTTCACAAATTTGGGCTTCTCCACCAATGGGAAATTTTTAACATTTTGACATTTCAAAATTGATGACGAATTGTTAAAAACTAATTTGATATCTTCATTTATAATAAGATGTCAAAATATAAAAGTAACTAATGTATCAAAAAATAAAAACAATAATGGATCAAAACACGGGTCACAAAACATTGTAAGAAATAGTGGTATTTACCAAGTAAAACTTCAATAGTATGGAAAGATATTATCACAAAGTGACCACAAAGTACCAAATTAATTAAAGATTTTTTTAAATCTTTCTCCTAAGTGGAGTAACCCAGATTTGTGAACAAGGAATTTAACACAACCAAAAACGTTGTGAAAAAAAAATTATCAGGTTTATTTTCCAGTTGAATCAATCCTTTTTCAACATTTTGAGTGTGTTTAAATACTTGTTCACAAAATCTGGATTTTCTCCAATTACAGGAGTAATTTTCATATTAATATGAAATTCCAATTACAGAAGTAATTTTCATAATAATATGAAAATTACTCCTGTAATTGGAGAAAATCCAGATTTTGTGAACAAGTATTTGGACACACTCCAAATGTTGTAAGTAGATTATCTGGTCAAATCATAAGCTTGAATAATAAAAATGAAAATGATATTTTCTGGCGTTTCTCATGTGTGTGATTATAATCCAGGATTCGGACCTTACATATTAATAAAAGAGTTTCTGCTCAGTAAAAAGCTTCTTTTCATCTCACCAATAAATATTTCTAGTGAAGTTCTAGTGATTCAAGAACAACGTTTTAAAATTGGTTCATATATATATATATATATATATACATATATATATATACATGCATAGAACTTCCAAGAATTTGAGTAGTGTGGTTGTCAATAAAAGGTATAATTGGTGAATGTTACACGTGTGTAAAGTGATCACTCAAACCAGCCAATGATGGTGGTCAACCCCATAAATGCCCAGACTTTCATATTCTTCTTCATCGTTTACGAGATGTCGAAAAATAATACATTACTTTTTCGTTTATATGGTCACATACGGTATCCGAAATAAATCTTTTTATTACGTTTTCTACATTCGTTCCCCTCACGTAAGTTTCCGTAGTAATGCAAAGTTAAAATCCTTGGCTTCTCTATTTTCGGCGCAAGGATCCATGTTCATTGCACAGATCGTTAACTCCGAAGTAAAGGACGACTAACTTTATTACGGCGATGGAGGCAGTATGGGAGTGCATTTTAGAATTTATATTCACATAAAGCGAGTTTTCAGGTGATAAAGGAATTGGAAGAAAGGTGGAAGTCATTTTGAATTTGAGAAAAAAAAATTAAAAAAAGTAAAAAAGTAATATTCTCAATATTATTCATATTAAAAGCATTTTTTTTCTATATTATTCATATGTTAACTTATTTATTTTTTTACAAAAATGTTAATAATATTAGTATATAATCACTCACCGAGATTTTTATGTCTACCGGTTTCGAGACGTACCCGTCTCCTCAGGACAATCACTACCACAGCATGCAAAATATTGTTTGCATGCTATAGTAGTGATTGTCCTGACGAAGAGACGGGTACGTCTCGAAACCGGTAGATATAAAAATCTCAGTGAGTGGTTATATGCTAATATTATTAACATTTTTGTAAAAAAATAAATAAGTAAATAAGTAACTAACTAACTAATTATCACATCGCCTCCCCGCAAGGATAGGTAGAAATAATAGAACGCCACACCAATCTCTCTTTTTAAACAATCTTCGACTATTACAACCTGATCGCTTTCAAGTATTTGTCATACTTGATTATACCAAGTCTTCTTCTTCTCTTCCTTCCAGCTACATTCAACTGATAAATTTTTGTTTTACTGTTCATTTGTTACTCATTGGTTCCACATTACCAAACCATCTCAACACACCTTTTTTTATTTATCGCTTAAATTTTTAACGTGTTTATAGTAAATACAATTTATACTTCCTTAAATTTAATCCATTGGATATAAAAAAAATCACCATGACAATTATATTGTCAGCAATGATATGTATAGAATAATGTTAACTATTAATTCATATAGTGTAAAAACGAAAAAAAATAAAGATTTTATTTATACACATATTTCTGTAGTATCTTTAGTGGACTTTAATCTATTTCGTAGCTATACGTAATAAAAATATTTTTTTCTTAAATTGATTGTAAAATATTTAAATTTTTTATATCGGGTCTAAATTAAAAAATTTAATATTATAAAATTTTGAAAAGAAAATTAAATTATAAAAGAGCATTTTTTTAATGAGAAAGGGGTGCCTCCAAATAACCTCTAGATTTTGTAATGTGAACGCATCACTTTTATTATTATTTGGTCCGTTTGATACTATTTTTATGACTAGCGTAATTAAGATTCCATACTAAATTTCAAATATGAAAGATGTCTTCGGAATTAAAGTCCAAATAAAGATATTATAATTAATATTGAATGTAACTTAAAAAAGCATATTAAAAAAAATTAAAACAGGCAACTTATAAAAAAATACGGTATGACATAAAAAAAAATTAAATGGCTTACCAAGCACAATGGCTAACGTTTTCGTTGCCTTTCGCTCTTTCTTCGCTGAAGATTTTTCTCTCTTCTTCTTGCTGGCTTTGTTGACCTTGTAAATGGTAAACCGTGATGCTGTAGTAGCTTTGCGTTCCTTGGAACCACTTGACCCAATCCTCGTCAATTCCTCAGCACAGCGGACTATTGTGGAAGCAGTTCTATAAAAAACAGTTACTTTCATTAAGAAAAGCTTTGGAAACATAAAAATTCAATTATTTAATGAAGAAAACTAAACGCTTAACTTAGCTCAATATTACTCAACAATCCTTATCATTTACTTTATGTAATACCACTGAAAAAACTATGAGGTGACTCGTCACTCAGTTACGAGTATGTATAACACTAATATAAATTTTAAATTGTACAGACTTATCAACTTAATATAATAAAGGATTAAGTTAAAATTACGTCAATTGGCTGTAGTAACCCATAGTCAGACTAATAACGTTTACAACATCTTGAGTGTGTCCAAATACTTGTTCACAAAATCTGGATTATCTCCAATTACAGGAGTTATTTTCATATTATTTTTTACAGACTAAAAACATCTTACTTTTTTAACCCTAGACCCTGAGACTTGTTCCAATGTACCTTAAAACTGGACGTAAAATATATGACGATAAGGAAAACTCACGATTAACCAATTTTTTTTACTAAAAACATATAAAAATAAGTGGAAAATAGGAACATACAATAAACACCTTAGTTTTTTAAACCGTAGACCTCGAGACTTATTTCAATGTACCTTAATACTGAACTATCGTTAAATTGTACGACGATAAGAAAAACTCACAGTTTACCAAATAAAAATATTTAAAAAAATAAGTGCAGCACGTTTTTTTTTAAATTTTCTATAAAATACTAACATAAAATATCGGTAAAAAAATCAGATACATGACGGCTGTCACTACATTATATACATATGTTACCTTGGTGCTTCCACATATGATATGTCTGTCGTAAATTTTACGAATGTCCTATAATATTTGGTTAAAAATTATAAGGTCTTAAAAATATTCACCTCAGTGGAACTTTCTCTCCGCGCGGTGAAGCAGTACTTCCATTTTTGGTAGAGTATGAGGAACCTATCCTGGCGATAATGGCCGTTTTTCCCTTAGTCCCTCCCAGTCTGGCGTCTCGAGGACTCCTGGGTCCAGGAGACGCGTCTGCCTGGACGTCCTTCAATGCTGCTTCGTCGTGGGCACTCAGGTTGGAGGCGGCATAGCCGGAGTCGTTATTTCCATTTGCATCTGCGTGTGGCTGCTGAGTTGCCAAGGACGTGATGACACTGTTGACAAAGAAGGAAAATGCATGAATAAAATATTCATGTTCTTCTTAGATGGGAATTCCATTTATTATTTACCGGTACTTGAACTTTGATGTGCTACTTTAGCCCAGTATAAAGAAAATATTTATATCTGTATTTGGTCTAGAATAATGAACGTATCGACATGATTCATTGTTTCCCTGACAGGTGAAATTTATTGTCACGATACGTTCATTATTGTAGACCAAACACAGATTCATTTTTTTTTGTACTGGGATCATGTAACACATCAAAGTTCAAGAAGCCCCGTTCTACTGTACCTTGTTTATAATGTACAAGATTTATACATCATTTAGTGGATTTTTGTTTCTTCTAACTAATTCAATATGTTTTTATTTGAATCTGTGTTGGGAACAGGAGGGATAATCTAGTGTGGGCCAATCAGTAGCTTCTCAGCATTTGTAAACACGTAAAATTTCTCAGGAGAAAGCGGACTGTTGACTGTCATCAACCGACTTTCCGTTCTACTAGAAGAGGGTTCAGCATTTTGTATAAATATTCATGTTTAAAGACTCATAATCCAGAGAGCAATATTTTGTTTCTCTACACCATGTATTACGTATGTCACCTAAACATAATTAATACCTTTCTTTTATGGTAAGTTTAATACCTGTTGATTGGTTAAACAAAAAGTATATAAGTAAATAAGCAATACTTATTAAAACAATGTTTGATATTTGAGGATTTTAGATGAATAAAGGGTGCTAGGGTTCATTGGATGCAGAGAAAATATCTTAAGAAACAAAAGCTTTAGGACAGTATTTTTTCTTGTCTCTTCTTATAAAACCGATAACTTAGTTCAAATGAAAATAACCAAAAATAAAAAAAACTCTAAAAGGCTGGTTTTAAATCTTTGCTTGGTTATATATAAATATATATATATTTATATATATATATATATATATATATATATATATATATATATATATATATATATATATATATATATATATATATATATATATATATATATACACATATATATATATTTATATATATATATATATATATATATATATATATATATATATATATATATATATATATATATATATATATATATATATATATATATATATATATATATATAAATTATAAATATATGAATATAAATTATAATTACCACGATATATGTGGCATCATGTATGGTTGAGTTAAAAGTAAGCTTTATATTTAGCAGAGATTTTTATGAAATGTAGTATCTATATAAAGTGTGCACAGTGAAAAGAGTCTTGTAAAAAGAGTATTTCTGTTACAACAACTTCTTTGACTTTATCGAAATATGAATCAATATCATAAAAAAGTTTTATAATGTCGTAAACAAATAAATATCTTGAAAAATGAGGAATCGTTATCTTTTTCGCTATCATATCATTAAAAAAAAGTTTTCGAAGATCGCGATATGAATGCGAGCTTTGGCTGAGAATGCAATAGTCTTTACGTAACGATGGAGTCGTAGATTCCCAAAGAGCGTGACTCTCAGTGGCAAAAGTTTGCGAGACTTTTCCAACAATGGCGGCAACTAAAGGAAAGTTATCCTCTGCCTTCAGGAGTTCACGTTGACTTTGTGACGACAAAATGTCAACTGAAACTTAGCTGTTCCGGCAGCCAGAGACTAATGACGGAGAATAATTGACCACAATCTCTGAAATTGAGCAGAATCGCTGAAACTGAGCAGCCGGATCTAAATATTTGAGGGACTGATAGGGCCACTTAATATTTCAATATTGACAATAATACAATGATACTATTCTGATCTACAAACTTTTGGATTGTTATTGATACTAAATTGCTATTGATTCTCAATTCTTATTGATGCTCAACTAGTATTGATGCTTAATTTTTATTGATACTCAATTGTAATTGATACTCCATTGTTATTGATACTCAATTGGTATCGATTCTCAATTGTAATACATACTCAATTGTTATTAATGCCTAATTGTTATTGATAATTAATGGTTGTTGATACTCAATTATAATTGATACTCAAATGTTATTGATGCTCAATTGTCATTGATACTCACTTCTTATTAATGTTCGATTGTTATTGATACTCAATTATAATTGATACTCGAATGTTATTGATGCTCAATTCTCATTGATACTCTATTATTATTGATGCTCAATTGTTATTGATGCTCAATCGTTATTGATACTTAATTATCATTGATACTCAATTGTTATTCAATTGTAATTGATAGTCAATTTTTATTGATGCTCAATTTTTATAGAAACTGAATTTGAAATGATGCTCAATTATTAATGCTACTCAATTGTCATTGGTACTCAACTGTAATTGAAACTCAGTTATTATTGATGCTGAATTGTTATTGATGCTCAATTATTAATGCTACTCAATTGTTATTGATGCTACTCAATTGTTATTGATGCTCAATTGTTATTGATTCTCAAACATTTGCAATACAGGTAGACCCCTAACATATTGAAATTAAGACCTTGCTAGAACAAAATATGCGTCGAAAAACTTTAAAAAAGACGGTCCGACAATATAGCCGCTGTGGGGGAGGGGGGGGGGTAAAAACATACCGAAAAAAAAAAAGGATCCAAAAAAGACCTATATAGAAGACAGAAGATTTAAGAAGAAAAACAAGATTGATTAGCAATATATTCCATGTTGAAATTTTCGAGGCCAAATTCTGTCATAAAAAAAATCATTAATTTATTAGACTGTTTGTATAAAATTTCAATATTGAACGAAAAACTAAACTTCAACGTGAACAAATTTGTGAAAAACTTCGAAATACATAGTGACTTCGCATGTAAAATTCAGATCATTAAGTTTGAAGCACTAACAATGTTCAGAGAAGTTATGCAAATATTTGCTACAAGTGAAGTTCCCGTGCTTCAGAACCTACTGATCTCTAAAAATATAAACTTGGCTTACAATTCGAAAACCCGATGCACATTTTGAAGAGCTAAGCGCTCTTCCATTTTGCAGAATTCAAAATGTGTGTTTGGATTTTATGCCGTATAAATGAAATGTAAACGAGACGCGGATAATATTATAATTGGTGTTTGTTCTGGAATAGGCGGTGTTTGATGAATATCGATAAAATATACAGGGAAGGCTTTGAAATCGCAACGATGGCTTTTGCTAAACTATCAAACCTTATTCAAATACTTATAGACGTCCTTAAAAATATTAAAATGTATTTATATTGAAACTATTACAACCTTTGAAATAAAAATTATACTATAAAAAAACTCTAATTTATCGCATTTAAGGTGTTTTAATGATTACATAATTAAAATAATTTGATGAATCATTTAATGAATGTAAGTATATTTTCACTCTTATATTTGTGTCCGCCCAAAAATTGTAGTGGTTACCGTATTCGACTCCATGATATTTTATTTACTGTTTCGGCATTAACTTTGTGGTAAGACATGTTACAATGATTAAAGAAAACACTTGTTTTTTTACCACTTGACTTTTATTATAGACTACATGTTTCAGAAGTTAAACTTCCATCATTCAGGTCTGTATAGTAACTAAAATATAAAATATAAATTTGCAAATCACATAATAGATACTTATCACTCATTTCACTCTCATAAATTAAAATTATTACACTTTGTTTCATATAAAGGCCAAATTATGAATTATCTTGAAAATTTAGAAATCCAAAAAAAACTAAATTCTAATAATAATTTATTAAGTAATATATTGTTTCAAAATTCTTCACCTTTGCTTTCCATTTTTCCTTTGTTTTCAAACTCCGCCCCTTGACTAATCCCCTCCCCCTAACTTTCCCCTCTTATTATTTATAGAACAATTTTATATTTTATATTTTAGGTACTATACAGACCTGAATGATGGAAGCTTAACTTCTGAAACATGTAGCCTATAATAAAACTCAAGTGGTAAAAAACAAGTGTTTTCTTTAATCATTGACTCCATGATAAATATATATGTATATGACTTATGTATGTAATATGTTTTGAAAAACACATAAATAAAAATATCACTTACTAACTAAAATCGCTCTTTTTTTCTTTGATTCAATCGTAGAATTTTATTTGCAGATTGATAAAGGTACAAAAAGTTGGATTGAGATTGGAAAAAACGTGTTTAAGTATTTATGGATTTGACTTACTTTCCGGCTTCTTCAACGACCGTTGCCAAAATAAATTCTGTCGACTTGTCATTGGGGATAACTTGACAGTCGTCAACGTCACCGTCTGGGGATCTGAAAGGAAGTAGAAAAATACATCATCATTCCAAAATTCATTGGAAAACGATGGATGAAAATGAAAAGGATGATATTACGGGTGAAGAAAATTAAGAATTGAAAATTATGGAATGGAAAGGTAATGATGGGATGAGTTTCGAGCACATTTTTTTTCAAACTTTAAATCTTCTTTTAATATCACAAAATAAATTACGTCCTTCGTAATACTGAACTGGTTATACTACTGGTCCCGGGTTCGATTCCCAGAGGAGGGTCTAATAAATATAAGTGATTTTTTTACTCTAATATTTATTCAATATTACCCTTCACTGGTACCTGAAACGGAGGGCTGATCACCTTTCCTTCGTGTGTTAACGATCAAAGTAACACTGCGTTTATATGATGCAGTGCCCTATGCACCATTGGGGTGCGGATAAGGGTTCGAATGAATGAATACTGAACTAATAAAATATGACACCGCTTCTCCGCTGGGTAGGTTGAGAGAATAGAACACCACACCACTCTGTCTGCAATATTCTTCGCGTCTTCCACTTTAACGTATCTCCTCATACATACCCGCCAATTATTCTAACTCTTGACCTAACCACATTCAAGTATTTGAAATAATTTCCAGTTTTTTTTTATTTTTCCTTGCTCCAATTTTCAACTACGTTTGCCTCAAAAATTTATTTTACTGTTATTTCTTAACTTATTCATCCCACATGTCCAAACCATCTCCACCGTTTATTGTTTACATCGTTTTCCGAACATTTGTCTGAGAGATCGCAAATCGACAACCTTCATTACACTTTCATCCTTTTTTCGACAACTCTATGATTTGCTTCCATAACATATTTGATCGATTCATACTTATTAAAGGAATGTTATTTTTTTTAATTTAGTCGCCAGTCACTTTATCTCTTTTGAATTATAAATTTGCATGGTATTTTCACTACAATTTTACATGTATTGTGATGCGTGTTTCGATAAATTTTGCAACATTTTCACTATGATTATTTTACATACTTTTTGGTTTTGATAATGAATGCATTGAAACACGTGTCACATTAGATTTTTTGAAATAATTTTAATTACAAATAAAAAATTATAATTAAAAATGGAATAAAGACTAATTCGAACATCAAATAATAAGCTATTTTGTTTTATTTCACAATAAAAATTGTTGTTCTACTTGAAATATAATTATAAGTCTCATAAAAAGCAGTATATTTCCGCATTGTAAAGATTTTATTGGAGAATTTTCTCAATATGTATATATTTTCCGGAAGGGTTGATTGAATAGCATTCAATTTTTATTTACTCATCTCACAAATGTATCCAATTGAAGCGCTTTACCATCAATAGGGGTAGTTGCGTTCGATTGATTGGTTTGTTCTTTATCTACAGGAAATGTTTCAGACCTTTTTTATTTAAAGTTTTCAATCAGTGTGTCTAAATACTTGTTCACAAATCTGGATTATCTTCAATTAGAAGTTATTGTAAATGTTATTTTTTTATTATTATTTATTAAAATTTATAATAAATAAATTAAGATATTCAAAGAAAAAATAACTAGCTGAATATATTTCTAGCATTTTCAATTTCAAGAAAATATATGATTCATTTTGTACTGCGTGTGACAAATACGAAATAAATTACATCTAGTTAATCATATATATTGATTTTCAGAGATTTGACCCTTTCCTCGTGACAATTTCAATAATATGAAATACAAAATTTAAATGAAAATTCAGACTTAAATAGTACGAAATTGAAACTGCTGAGTAAAAAGCGAAATATTGCAAGGCGATAATAAGAGCGTAATAAAATTTGTACCGCCCGTGACTAAATACGAGATAAATTAAAGTCACCTTTTATCAAGTTGACGAGGTTAAATTTAGAGTTTTTCTTCCCGAGTTTCAGTGTCTAAATTAAACGAAATGAAATCTCCCTTAATTTTCCTCTGTTTCCTCCATTTAGCTTCGAAACTTTTCCGTGTTGCCATTTTTTGCGAAAATAATTAGAAGGTCTTTTGTTTGTTTGCTCTCAACTATACAAACCTTGAAATTGCCGTCAGATTTCATTAAATACTGGGGATTTCCTCGCCCTTGTTGGAGGAGACCGGATGCGGATGGAAGCCTTTTTTATGCTAAGTTTCACCCCGGAGCGCGTACTCAAATATTTTGATACAGAAACCCCTTCAAACAAGGGTTAAATGGAAGGAAACTCGAAAATTGTTATATGAATAATGAATTTACTTCATTAGAATTATTTTCATCCTTCTGACTAAAGGAACCGAGAAAATATGCTTTTAAAAATAATATTTAATTTTCTCACCAATAGTAATTTATACTTGAACATAAGTTGACTGAAATTTAAAGTCTAAATTCAAAAATTTCGAAACTATCATCAAAAAGAAAAGAAAACGAAATAAGAAACTAACTAACTAACTAACCATCACCCCACTTCTCCGCAGGGGTAAGCAGAGAGAATAGAGCGCCACACCACTCTGTCCTTGCAAACATTCTTCGCCTCTTCCACATTCATGCATCTCCTCATACATACCAGCCGATTGTTACGACTCCTAACCTTACTACTTTTAAGTATTTGGCATACCTGATCGTGCCATGTTTTTCTCGGTCTTCCTCTGCTAAACGAAATAAGTCAATCTTTAAATCGTGCCAATTAAGCTTATAACATTGAAGTTATCTTAATTTTTTTTCATGGATTTGTAAAAAAATAAGAATAAAACGCACGTAAATTCAGTAACGTTCCCATTATTATTTATAATTGCTTTAATAATTCTCCTACGAAGTTTTTATAAGGTTCATTGGCTTGTGCGTACCAATACAAATTAAATTTTTAGTAATTTGTTTTCATTATTGTAAAACGATTTTTTTCATCTACTTTCAAAATCTGAGTCATATCACCACCAATAAAGAAAAACTATTTTTTTTTTTAAAATTGATGAACGATACATATTTCATATCAAGTTGAGACACCTTTAAGATCTTTTCTTTTTTACCCACCTCCTTAGTGTGGTGGTTAGCGCGTTTGGCTCCCGTGCTGGAGGTCCCGGGTTCGATTCCCAGGGGGTTGAAATAAATTTGGGTGATTTTCACTCTCATATTCATTTAATGTCACCATGGACTGGTACAAAAAGTGCCGGGCTGATCACTTTGCCTTCATGCAATTAACGATCGCGATAATACTGCATCGCTCAGATGCAGTGCCCTATGCACCATTGGGTACGGATAAGGGTTAAAAAAAGGATACCTGCAGGGAGTTCTTTTCATAAAACAATAGTAATTTTGCTGTAATTTTCATGGTAATGTTTTAAATAAATTCCATAGTACGGGGTGATAAATCTAGGGTTAGGGTAAATTGCACAGTTGACAAGCCGGCCGCAGATTTCGCGTTTCGGTGACAGTCAAGCCATGGACGCGGTGCAATCGCTGCATATGTGCGGCCATAACAACGCGTGTGCATTCATATAACACCTATTCTCGGTGCACAAATGTGCAATTTCGGTAAATTTAATGAGACTAACGACCATAAGAGCTAAATTTACAGCAATGTGTTACCAGACTCGCTAATGATGGTTGTTTGCATAAATGGATACATTCTGAAGCCTTAAAAAGATCCACGGGCATGTATTGCAATATATTTATAACTTAAAATATTGTTCAAATACTTGTTTACAACATTTTGAGTGTAAATAAATTATCTGGTCAAATTATAAGCTTAATAATAAAAATGAAAATGGTATTTTCTGGCGTTTCTCATGTGTGTGATTATATTCCAGGATTCGGATCTACATACTAAGATAAGAGTTTCTGCTTAGTAAAAAGCTTCTTTACATCTCACCAATAGAAGTCTCTAGTGAAGTTCTAGTGATTCAAGAACAAGGTTTCTAAATTGGTTCATATTTATGGAACTTCCAAGAATTTGAGTAGTGTGGTTGTAAATAATGGGTAGAATTGGTGAATGTTACACGTGTGTAAAGTGATCACTTAAACCTGTCTATGACGGTCGTAAGCCCCGTAAATGCCCAGACTTCCATATTCTTCTTCATCTTTAATGAGATGTCAAAAAAATAATACAAATACTTGTTCATAAATCTCGGTTTTTTCCATTTAAAAAAAAATATGTTTCAAGATTGATGCAGAAGAATATAGAAGTCTGGGTTTTTACAGGGCTTATGACCTCTCATAGGCAGGTTAAGTGATCACTTTATACATGGCAACATTCACCATTCTACTCATGATAAACAACCACACTACTCCAATCAACAGAAGTCCTAGATATGAAGACATTCAACTTTTTTTTTTGTTATAACGAATTTCATGTTTATTTATTTTTAATGGGAGGTAATCTAAAAGTACAAAAAAATACTATAGCCAGACGTGAATAGAAAACACATATTAAACCAACACAAAAATGCATTTGTATAGTAATCATCATTTTTACCAATGTTAACAATCAAAATAATTAATTAAAACATATATTTTTTATATTATTTTATTTATTTATTATTATTTTATTTTTAATTTTTTGTTAATTATTGTGATTTTAATATTATTTTATAAAAATGTTGTAAAACAAACATATATGGCTGACTAAGTATTGCACCCACCATTTAGCCAAGATGAAAAAAATAAATTATTATTATTATTAGTATTCTTACAATATACAAAAAAAAAAAACAAATTTTATTTTAAATAAAACAATTATCAATAGTCCTTCTGTTAGAGATTTATGTTTTTCCGCACACTTTATTTTCCTTAATTTGTTTAAAAAATCTATATCTTAATTGGTTTTCCACATTCATCATCAAACCCTTATCCGCACCCCAATGGTGCATAGGGCACTGCATATAAACGCAGTGTTATCTTGATCGTTAACACATGAAGGAAAGGTGATCAGCCATCCGCTTCAGGTACCAGTCCAGGGTGATATTGAATAAATATTAGAGTGAGAAAATCACTTATATTTATTTGACCCCCCCCTGGGTATCGAACCCGGGACCTCCAGAATGGTAGTCGAGCGTGCTGACCATTACACTATGGAGGCGGACATAACGGCGGTTTTCCACTTTAACGTCTGTTATTGTCCCCCCATTTTTTTTATATTTTTTTTATTATGTTTCATTTTACAACATTTTGAGTGTGTCCAAATACTTGTTCACAAAATCTGGATTATCTCCAATTACAGGAGTTATTTTCATATTAATATGAAATTAACTCCTGTAATTGGAGATATTCCAGATTTTGTGAATAAGTATTTGGACACACTCAAAATGTTGTAAATAAATTATCTGGTCAAATTATAAGCTTAATAATAAAAATGAAAATGGTATTTTCTGGCGTTTCTCATGTGTGTGATTATAATCCAGGATTCGGATCTCACATACTACATATTATAAGAGTTTCTGCTTAATAAAAAGCTTCTTTACATCTCACCAATAGATGTCTCTAGTGAAGTTATAGTGATTCATGAACAAGGTTTCTAAATTGGTTCATATACATAGAACATCCAAGAATTTGAATAAACATATACATAGAACATCCAAGAATATGAATAAACACATTGAGAACAGTAGCCAACTAATACCAATACCAAAAAGTAAACACAAAAAAATTAAACCTTGGATAACCCGTGGACTAATAATTTGTATTCAACATAGAAATAAACTATATAAAATGTATAAAAATCATGAAAGTTTTTGTTTGACTAATCACAAGCCTATTAATGAAAACAAACGTAAAGAATATATCATTTACCGTAATTTTGTAAATATTCTAATAAAAAAATGCAAGAAAGATTACTATTCAAATCAATTACTAAATTCGAACTCAGATTGTAAAAAAACATGGAATGTGATTAATGAGATTACAAATAGGAAACAAAGTGAACATATTTTTCCGCAAAAGCTAGTAACTGATGATAACATTATTATTACTGATAGAGAAGAAATAGCAAACAATTTCAATGATTTTTTCACCAACATTGCATCAACGCTCATAGATAATAATCCTTCCCTTAAAACACGTTTAAATGATTCTTCACATTCTCCTCGCATTCTCACACAAAGCCATCTGAATCCTAATTTTGAACTTTCTCACTTTAAGCGTATAACAGAAGCTGAAATATCAAAATATATTGACGAACTTAATATTAACACTGCTAATGGGCCAGATGAATTAAGCAGTACAACAATTAAGTCTATTAAGATATTTATAATACCACCTTTACTTTATATTTTTAATGAATGTCTCGCAAAAGGGATATTTCCTAACCAATTCAAGATATGTAATCTAGTACCAATTCACAAAGCTGGGTCCTCAAGTAAAACTGATAATTACCGACCAATTACTTTAATCTCGCAACTAGCTAAAATCCTAGAAAAATGTATTAAAAACCAAATGATATTTTTTCTGGAATCTTCCGATCTTCTATCTCATAACCAATTTGGTTTCCGATCTAGTTATAGCGCAGAAGATGCAATTTACAACCTTACAAAATGCATTTACTCTAGTTTAGACTCAAATAAGAAATGCCTTACAATATTTTTAGATCTTAAAAAAGCATTTGACACAGTTAACCATGGAATTTTACTAAAAAAACTTTGTAAAATTGGTATTAAAAATGATTGTCTATTGTTTTTTGAAAATTACTTAGTAAATCGACTTCAAAGCACCAAGATTGGACCAACTATAAGTAAGGCTAACACTGTGATACACGGAGTTCCACAAGGAACAGTGCTCGGTCCTTTATTGTTTCTAATTTATATTAACAATCTTTGTAATATCGATGTACCTGGTAAACTGTTCTCCTACGCTGATGATACCGCAATAATTGTACAAGGTAAATCCTGGGAAGAGACAGCCAGCAAAGCCAACAAATGTATAACAGTAATCAAAGAGTGGCTAGATCGGAACCTCCTTTCTCTTAATTGTGAAAAAACTTTATTCATACTTTTTTACAATTCTTACTCGTCAGCCCCTTCATCGAATCTTAACATCATGTTTCATAACAAAAATTGTAACCTCGACATATGTAATAACTGTGTAAAAATGAAATCTGAAAAGTCGACAAAATATTTGGGTCTAACAATAGATTGTCAACTCAAATGGAACCAGCACATAGAAAAAATTGTGAACAAACTTAGGTATCTGACATATATTTTTAAACGTTTGTCTAGTTATGTCCATCCTAACACCAACAAAATGGTCTATCATGCACTTGTACAGTCTTCTCTTTGTTATGGAATAATTGGATGGGGGGGAGCATTCAATATTCATTTAAAGCCTTTAGAAACAGTCCAAAAACTTATTATTAAAATCATGCTTAAAAAAAAATCTACTTTTCCTTCCAACCAATTATTTCAGGAAGCCGAACTTTTGGAGCTACGAGAAATCTATTGCCAACAGTGTCTAAAATATGTTTATTTGCGCCAACATTTATTTCCTAAAAATAATAATAGATCTAGCCAACGAATTAATAATTTATTAGAAATCCCTTTTTGTAAATCCAGACTTGCGCAAAGACACTCATTTTTCATAGCTCCAAAACTGTTCAACTTATTCCACAAAGACTATTTGTTAGATGTTAATTCCCTAAGTTCGTGTAAATTAAAAAATTTGCTTAGATTATTTATAAAAGAGACAGATTTAAGTTCCTTTTTCATTTAGAACATGATCGCTAGCTTTTTACTTTTTTACTTTGTCATCTTTTTTATGTTTAAGTTTTAATTAAAAAAAAAAATAAAATAAAAAATTGCTCACTGAGAGTCAAGTATTTTTATTTTTATTTTTTTTTGTATTTAATTTAAGTTTTTTGTATTTTGTATTAACTAATAATACTTAGAAACCTATACCCTTATACCCTGTACTATGACTATTTATTTTGTATACCCACACACAGGCCATGCCTTTGTGGGATCTTTTTTTGTATTTATTTTTATTTTTTATAAATATTTTTTGTTTTTGAATTTATGTAATGCAAAAGAATTTTAAATAAAGAAAAAAAAAAAAAAAAAAAAAAAAATTGAGTAGTGTGGTTGTCAATAATGGGTAGAATTGGTGAATGTTACACGTGTGTAAAGTGATCACTTAAACCAGCCTATGACGGTCGTAAGCCCCGTAAATGCCCAGACTTCCATATTCTTCTTCATCTTTGATGAGATATCAAAAAATAATATGTTTCATTTTGTATAAAAAGCTTCATAATCATTTGCAGATCCAAAGACACCATAATTTATTTGTCAAAATATCTTATACTAGAAAATTTTATTGTTGTTATGTACTTACTATTATAAAATCCACTAAGGAGCTTAGTGGACAACCTCAGATTTCTGAACAAAGCTTTGGACACACTCAAAATATTTTAAATGTTAAATATGTTTACCAGGCGTTTAATGAATTCGGAAAAAAATATTTTGACCTTTTGTATGTCTGTATATCTACGTTAATTTATTTTATTATATTCGCTATAAAGGTGTTCTTTTGTCCGCCTCCGTAGTGTAATGGTCAGCGTGTTTAGCTACCGTGCTGGAGGTCCCGGGTTCGATTCCCAGGGGGGGTGAAAATAAATATTAGTGATTTTACACTGTAATATTTATTTAATATTACCCTGGACTGATTCCTGAAGCCCAAGAGTGATCACCTTGCCTTCGTGTAAGTAATGATCAAGATAACACTGTATCAATTCGATGCAGTGCTCTATGCACCATTGGGTGCGGATAAGGGTTATAAGTAAATAAATAAAGGTGTTCTCTCGAACGTATAAATTCAGTACGCGACTGGCAGCATGAGAGCCACATTTTTTTAGAATGCATATTGCATTAATATTTTTAATCATTTTTTAACTCGTAACCTTTCAAAAACTCCTTTTTTCAAAATCAATTATTTGTTTCGAAAAAAAAAACTCAATTTTTCAATATAAAAACGGTGTTTTAAGAAAAAAATCATAATTACCTACGTTAAATTTTTCCTGAGTTTAAGAAAATAATGTTACGGGCTATTGCTTGTACTGCCTTAAACAAAATCTTATTAAGAAAGCTTGTAACAATGCATGAAGACATAATACGAAACTTTTCATTGTGGTAAACCTTCCTGTATCTGCATTATTTATCACCACGTGACCTCATTAAACAGCTTTATTCCATAAACTTACATGATATAACGTACTCTACAAGGCACATTTATTAAGAAAGTCAGCCTGACACAATGCATTAGTCTAAAGGCGGTATTATTCACTGGCCAGTTAATTTTAACTAACGGTTGACATCGTACAAAGTTCCTTAGTTGGCAATTTCGTTTGAGGTTTAAGCAATACGTTATTTAGATGATGCTGCCATGTATGATTTTAGAGACGTTGTTTTGAAAAAAAGAACTTTATATGGAACATTGAAACATTATGAATGAAATTAATTTAAGCCATCTTATTTGATGAAAATTTTAATGTATTTTTAGTGTTAAATATTTTGTCGGTTTTAACGCTAAAATTATTGGTTAAAAGAACAGTCAAAAAAATAAATGTGATGTGACACGTGATTATCTAAACAAATATCTCGGCGACTATACTATCCCCTCTCTCTCTCTCTCTCTCTATCTCTCATTTCTAGCATTTTGTACTGTAAATTCTTAATAGATTTAAAGAAATAGTACAGACATTAGTAATAGAGAGATTAAAATAAACAATGAATAGATATTACCACAAAGCTACTGCCGAATTTATTAATGAAATTAATGTTTTCATTTTCATGGATGTATTTATAATAATTTCTACTTCTAGAATAATATATAGTATTATCCCTATGGATTATGTATCACTCAATTTTGGGTACTTTGCCAATAAAAAAAAAATATCCTTATGGATGTCCGCCTCCGTAGTGTAGTGGTCAGCACGCTTGGCTACCGTTCTGGAGGTCCCAGGTTCGATTCTCAAGGGGGATAAAATAAATATAAGTGATTTTTTCACTGTGTTATTAATTAAATACTACCCTAGACTGGTACCTGAAGTGCAGGGCTGATCACCTTTCTTTCATGTGTAAAACGATCAAGATAACACTGCATGTATATGACACAGTGCCCTATGCACCATTGGGGTGCGGATAAGGGTTTTATCATTATTATTATTTATTATCCCATGGATTACATGGTTATTTCATTCGGATCTTGCTGAAATTTTGACACCGAATTTATTACGAGACTCAATACAATTCCTCTAATAATAAATACGAAAATAATAATTCCATTCCATTTGACAGCATCTAAAACTCTCCCAGCTATATCCTGCCCTTCGACCCATGCTGACCCTCATCACTGAAAATGCGGAATTATATGAATACTGCGCGGGGAGGATATGACCCCACGCCATTTCGGCTCAAGTTATGCCTGACATTTTTATTAAATCACATTAGGGTTGGATTCAATATACCATTCATTCAAATCGATCTTCACATAAAGGCTAGTCTTGATTTTTTCGATAAGGTGGAATATTCAACCCTTTCAGATATTCAGTATTTTATTTTGTATGCACTAAATAAAATACATGTAGTTAACCGGCACTGAAATCAGTTACGGCAAATAAAAACCTATCGGCGAAAGCTAAACTGGCAGTACATAACGGAGTCCTGGTTCCAACCCTAATGTATGGAAGTGAAACATGGAATTGGCAAAAGAAGGATGAAAGTAGATTAAATGCAGTCGAAATGCGATCTCTCAGAAGAATGTGCGACAAAACAATATTTGATAGATGTTCGAATATTGAAATAAGGAAGGAATGCAAAGCTGAGATAAGCATTATCGATAAAATTAAGAAAGTTGTGTTGAGATGGTTTGGACATGTAGAACGAATGAGTGGGGAACGAACGGTAAAAAAAATTTATGAGGCAAATGTAATTGAAAAAAGGAGCAGAGGAAGACCGAGTAAAAACTTGGCACGATCAGGTATGCCAAATACTTGAAAGCGGTCAGGTTACGAGTCGTAACAATCGGCGTAATGTATGAGGAGATGCATGAACGTGGAAGAGGTGAATAATGTTTGCAAAGACAGAGTGGTGTGGCGTTCTATTCTCTCTGCGGCGTGATGGTTAGTCAGTTAGTTTTAGTTAACAAGGCAATAGAAATGGATCTTCCTCGAAAGTTTTCTAGAGGAAGACCATGGAATTCATGGGTGATGCAGAAAGATAACATGATTCGAAGGCATGGCCTAGGTGACGTTATCCAGGACAGAAGGACCTATAACCTGAGGAAGAGGAGAGCTGACCCCAACAGTCTACAAAGACAATAATCTGGGATATGGCCAGGAAGGAGAAAAAGAAGTATTTTATTTTGTATAAATATATATAAATATATATATATATATATATATATATATATATATATATATATATATATATATATATATATATATATATATATATATATATATATATATATATATATATATATATGTATATATATATATATATATATATATATATATTAATATATATATATATATATATATAATATATATATATATATATATATATGTTTATATATATATATATATATATATATATATATATATATATATATATATATATATATATATATATATATATATATATATATATATATATATATTGTAACTGCAGACAGTTGGTAGTATTCCATATTGAATTGCTGGGTTATATATTAAAAATAAACCAAGGTTTGTTGGATTGAATTCTACATTTATTTATGTATATGTTAATACGAGACACGTTTCGTCTGCTTAGGACATTGTCAGACCCTCACGTTTGAAAACTTGGTAAACCTTCTTAATTGGTAAACCTTCTTAATTGTAGCTCTACAATTTCACTATGAAGCTTTATAAATATAATCGTTTTAAAAGTTAAACTATTAATAAAATAACGTTTTTTTCCTTAAAGGGTTGAGGATAAAATCGACTTGAGGTTCGAGAAATTTAGATACAAACTCAATTTCCAATTCGAGGAATGAAAATCTTGTCAATTTTATCAAATTGTTGGAAAATGGTTTTGTGATTCATTCATCGCTATAGGGTTCGAAATATTGGCCCAAAATTTGAGTAGCAATTTGAAATTCTATGAATAAGGATTTTTTAGAAAATATTACAGATTACATAATATTCTTAGAAGTTTCTTCTCAATCTGATTTTTTTTACCTACGTTTTTATAACATGGAAAAATGTGGGCGTACGAATAAAATGCGCTGGAAAAATATGAAAATTACCGGTAATAAAATAAATCCAATATTATTTCTGCAAAACCCAATAGAAATAAATGGCTTCTTAAACTCATTCGTTCTAAAACTTTTATATTATTTTTACATCTTGATACGAAGTTAAATACGAGAAACTTATAACTTGACTTTGGAATTCTTTTGACATCAGATTTACGACTTCAAACGATTAAAAAATGTGTGTTCAAATACTTATTCACAAATCAATCAGATTTGTGTACAAGTATTTGCAAACACCCAAAAATATTATG
Source organism: Brachycentrus maculatus (assembly GCF_059751285.1). Lineage (NCBI taxonomy): Eukaryota > Metazoa > Arthropoda > Insecta > Trichoptera > Brachycentridae > Brachycentrus > Brachycentrus maculatus. Next base: position 203,552 of record NW_028281065.1, on the reverse strand, counting down.
GATAAAAATAACTGGTTAAATTATAAGCTGCATAAAATTATAAAATCATATTTTCGGGCATATCCCAGTTTGTAAAATAGTCCAGTTAGGATCTTGCATACATCTAAATAAAAGTGACATGAGATTTATGATTACGAGTTTCAAAAATTTGATGTGTGGTGTTTTGTTTCAAGTATAGGTGTCAAACATGAGAAGAATGGTAAATGCTACATACTTTTAAAACATTCGAATACATGCAGTAAATATTTTAGGGAATTATTTAAAAATAAGATTATACTACCAAAACCATTTATTTTTATTTCTGTATTTATGTGTCGGATTGTAGTCCCGTGGTTAGTGTCGCAAACTCTTATGTCAGAGTATCTCGGTTCGAACCTACTCTACCATAATTTGATAATGATGAGACGCTTAAGCTCATAGAAATCGTATGAAATTGAAATGTTTGTGTAAATAATAAAAACACAAATATTTCTCATTAAAAAAAATTGAGGCTAAAGGTATTTTTTTTAAAACGCAGTGTCTTGTATATTTACATATTTTTTCAAAGTAAATAAAAATATAATCGGCAGCTAGATCAGCGCCAGTGTGTACTATAATTCATTTATTGAAACTGCAGATAGTTGGTAGAATTCCATATTGAATTGTTGGGTAATATATATCCAAAATAAAACAAGGTTTTTGTTGGATTGAATTCTACATTTATTTATGTACATCTTAATACGTGACGCGTTTCGTTTTCGTAGGACATTATCAAACACTGACTAAAAATATTTAAAAAATGTCCTTAAATACTAGACCTACTGATAGCAATTATTGTTAGTATATAAGGACATTTTGTAAATATTTTTAGTCAGTGTTTGATAATGTCCTAAGAAGACGAAACGCGTCACGTTAAGATATACGTAAATAAATGTAGAATTCAATCCAACAAAAACCTTGTTTTATTTTGGATATATGTATATTACCCAACAATGTACTATAATTGCTGAACAAACTGACATTATTTTTTATTATTTTTTATTTGTGTTTCACTTCGTAAATACCATTTATTTAAAAATCTATTGTAACACGTGTTTCGATGCATTCCGCATCATTTTCAAACACCGCATATGAAGTTTAGTCTAAATTTGAGAGTTGTATCCTTGGGATGTTGAAGGATAAAGAGGAAGAAGGAGCTTATTATATTATATTATATCTTTGAAGATTTGTTAACGAGCTTTTCTTAGTAATATTTTTACTTCAAACAAATTTTTGTTGTTGTTATCTTTCGTATTCTTTATAAAAAATATCATATTCATCAGCCAAGGTATAAAGGTATTTTAACCTGCCTATAAAGTTATGTTTATCTTTATTTCATTGAATTCGTCAGATAGAAAGAACTAATTTAATGTATATTTCCTGAAAACAAGTATTTTTTAGTAGAATCTTTTATAATACAACATGAATGGTTTTCTTACGATCATTTTCAGGTATTAAAAGTTGAGATAAGGAGCCCTTCTGTTTCTCAAATACTTAACGTTAGGAAAAAAAAATATTTTCAATGTGAAAAAATAGCTTTAAAGAAAGGTTCGTTTAATGTTACAAGTAAAATTATTTTTTATGTGTTTAAATATTTTAATAAAATATGCTTCTCAAGGGAGTAACAATATTTACTTTTACAGCATTCAACCTTTTGGATTAGTCATACAATTCGGATTATCATGTGGCTTTAGAAATTTTGTTTTTTAAAGTAATGTAAAAAAGGCAGACAAAAATATTAATTTACGTATTCATGGTAATAACATACAGAGAATATGCATGATTTTTTAGTAATTTCCGAAATTTTGTGTAAAATCGCAATTTAACTCTAAAACTTGAATGCTTTTTAAACCCTCAATAACTTAACTATATTTGTAGATACAATGCCATTTGTTGATCGCACAATATTGACATATATATATATATATATATATATATATATATATATATATATATATATATATATATATATATATATATATATATATATATATGTATATATATATATATATATATATATATATATATATATATAGTAGCTGGCGGAATAGTGATTTATTGTTAAATGTCTCTTACATTCATTCCTAATAAATAAAACTTAAGTGTCATGTAACCGGTTTCTAATTTTAATAAATTCTTTTGATTAAGTTTCAAGTTTTTAATTGCGTAGTCCGCCAGATGAATGTTTAGTTATTAAGGGTTAAACATGACAAACTGAAAAATAAACAAACAAAAAAACATATACTTTATTAAATACAATAAACAAATATTCAGTACAAGTCTCTCTCCAAGCACAAGAGCTTAAGGAAAGGTACAGCGTTACTACAATAAAACATTTTATTTAAAGAAATATCCCTTTATTAGTTAAATCTGAAGTATTTTTTTTTTATACTATAAAAATTGTAGGTATATATATACATATGTACATATCAGTTACTCTGCTATTTAAAAAGCAACCACAAACAAACTCCCTTTATAAAAAAATATATTTTTATAGCACGTAATACTTAAATATACTATTTACTTATTTAACGTTAGCTTATTGGAATAACAAGACGATTTTAATAGTTACAATATAATAGTTAAAAAAATGTATATTAAAGCAAATAAGACTCCTTTTTTGAGTTTATAATGTAAACACGACCAAAAAGTATTTTCACCTGTTGCTGAGAACATATATGGTTCTTGAAACTAATAGTATTTATATTAAAAATCTAATACGTGATCTTATTAAAGTCTTATATTTTGTGTATTTAAATTTTCACGTTTTTCCACAAAGTTGATGTTTAACTATTTTTTTTTGATCCGCCGTTTTTCAGAGTGATTATTTACGAACAAGTGCTTAATATTTTTAATAAAATCACAATACAGCGTAATAAATGCTATAAATGTATATTTTTTGTATTTATTCTATCAGACTCTGTGTGTACTACCCACAGAAAATAAATACCCCAGAAAACTAGTGTTTTTTTGTAAATTTAGTATTCATTCGTAAATTCATCTACACGTACATTCGTAAATGAAAGCTTTCATTACCCACTTAATTTGAAAAAATAAGCTTAAAAATATACACCAATGTAATAAAAAATAAATACTTTTCCATCTGTTTTTATTTTTTCGGATTCAATACAAAGGTTACGAAATGTTTGGAAAGATAAGAAACAGCTTCTATGGACAAAGGTCCTTGTTTTTATAGCCACTTTCCCCAAGTATTTACCGGCATCCAGGGACCATTTTTGGAAAACTCGCTCAAACGGAAAATATAATCGAGGTTTCTTTTCGGCAGGTTAATAGATTTTTGATTATAAATACCAAGCAGTTACATCAAAATAATATTATTACCAAATACTTTTAACTGTAACGATAAATCATTAGTAGCTTCTTCTTCTAAACTACAGCTTCTTTTAAAGTACACATATAATAAAATAAATAATAAATCTCTTACCGCACCCCAATGGTGCATAGGGCACTGCTTCATATAAACGCAGTGTTATCTCGATCTATTACACATGAAGGAAAGGTGATCAGCCCTCCACTTCAGGTACCAGTCCAGTGTAATATTGAATAAATATTAGAGTGAAAAAATCACTTATATTTATTAAACCCCCCTGGGAATCGAACCCGGGACCTCCAGAACGGTAGGCGAGCATGCTGACCATTACACTACGGTGGCGGACAAATATGGCGGACACATATAGTACACACTTATTTTTTACCTTTTTTCATTTTCATATTTTTAACTTTTTGTTTTCTGTTAAAATCAAACAGTTTGTAGTTTATATTAATACTTTTAATCTATTTATAATTCTGTTATCTTTCGTATTCTTTCTAGTGCCTTTTATTATGTGTCCGGTTGTGGTCCCATGGCTAGTGTCGTGGACTTAGTCAGAGCTTCTCGGTTCGAACCCAGTCTATCACAATTCAAAACCTATTTCTAAAAATGGGCCGCTTAGGCTCACAGAAATAGTATGAAATTGAAATATTTGTGTTAATAGATTTATTATTAACAAATATTTGTTAAAAAAAAATAATTAAAATTAAAACCTAAAATAAAATTAAGGTATACCCACACACAGGTCTTGCCTTTGTGGGATCTTTTTTTTATTAATTTTAATAAAAGTACTTGTAATTATAAAAAAAATTGTAAATGCAAATTTTTTTTGAATAAAATACTTTTGTTGGTATCTCAACACAGAAGAAAAAGAATATGGAATTCTGGGTACTAAGGCTTGTTTGTAAAATCACATGTGTAACATTTACTATTCTTTCCATGATTGACAATCACACTACTAAAATTTAGGAAGTTATATTTATGCTTCAATTGAAGATTGTATTGAAGGCATTATTGGTATTAAAAAAAACAATTATTTGTACTGACTTATCATTTATATCAATATGTTTATTGATGTCTCAAATACATGAAGAAGAATATGGAAGTCTGGGTACTTAGGCTGGTTTACGTGTGTATAGAGATCACTATACACACGTGTAACATTTACTTTTTTACCCATGATTGGCAATCACACTAGTCAAAATTGGGATGTAATATTTAAGCTTCAATTGTTTTTTTTTTTTTTTGCAGAACAAAAAACAATGGAAGAGTTAGGCAGTAACCCATAAAGCTTTGTTAATGGAGGCTTATCAACTGTTGGAAAAAAATTCACAAAAGGCCAGAGTTATTTTTTTAGAAAAAATCTTGTAATTACGGAAAATCGAATAATCAGACCTATTCATATTTTTTTCGAAAGACAAAACCGAAAAACCTCTATTTTAGAAGCTTGTCTGCAGGTAGTTTAATGAGGATTTGGAAAGCAAATATGAAAAATACATCACTAACACCCTGACCAATTGAAAATAAATATAAATCTTGAATTCATTTTGCAACTGTCGGGAATCGAACCAGCGATACCTAATTCGAAGTCGAACGGTTACTCAACTACGCCACAGCACCTGTCTCAATATTTCAATTTCATGCCGACAAATTTCTTGGAGTTATACGAACACAGCCTTAATTCGGAAGCGATACTCTAATTCACATTTCAACTCAAATTATTCAACATATGAAATAATAGTATTTAAGAACGTAGATATTCATTTAAAACGTAAAATCTGAGCGAAATTTCTCGCAGCACAATATTCATATGTAATATTTTGTCCCTTCTTTAACGAGATTGATGGGATGTCATGTCTCCAGCCTTGTGTTTATTGCAAATGATGTGAAATATTAATAAAAGCTTGCTTAATTCTACACACACTTGTATATTGTAATAAATGCCAAAATAATACAAGTTCTGTCAGAATCCAATATGATATGTAAGCTGTGAAGGAAAATTTTTTTTTTCTCCATATTTTATAAAATAATATAATTTTGTCCCGATTTTATAAAGTCGTCCTTTCTTAGTTTAAATGAACGAAGTAAATGTTTACTAACATTTCTAGACGGACTTGCATTTTTATAAAATAAGTAAACCAAATGATAAAAATTAAAATAACATTAATGTAATTAATACTTCTTGATATGGGACACAAGAGTTACTTTAAATTGGTCACCCCTCCTTAATTAGGTAAGCTTACATATTATTATTGTTGCATACTTGTCCATTTCTCACTGGACTGAACTGTGTGTACTTACTTTTTTATGTTTCTTTATTATATATATATATATATTTTATGTAATATTTGTAATTTCAAAAGAATATTTTAATAATGTAAATGAAATAATATGATCTCACATACTAATATAAGAGTTTCTGCTTAATAAAAAGCTTCTTTACATCTCACCAATAGATGTCTCTAGTGAAGTTCTAGTGATTCATGAACAAGGTTTCTAAATTGGTTCATATATATAGAACTTCCAAGAATTTGAGTAGTGTGGTTGTCAATAATGGGTAGAATTGGTGAATGTTACACGTGTGTAAAGTGATCACTTAAACCAGCCTATGACGGTCGTAAGCCCCGTAAATACCCAGACTTCCATATTCTTCTTCATCTTTGATGAGATGTCAAAAAATAAAATGTAAATGAACGTCTCGTCACGGGTTATGCCCAGTTATACGTTCGTAAAAATATCAGCACTGTAAAAAATAATGAATAAATGAAATAAAATAAATAAAATCGAGGAAAAGTCAACACGATCAAGTATTTTAAATACTTGAAAGTAGTCAGGAGTCGGAATAATCGACGGTTATGTGTAAGATACACGAATGTGAAAGAGACAAAGACTGTTTGCAATGAGACTGGTATGACTAGAACATTTAACATTGATATCGTGGTGTGTCTCTCGTTTTGTACAATTCGTCTTTGACTTGTGCTTCGATCTTTTCCCTTACCCCCTCTCCTTACTCCCGCCTCTCTTCTGGGTTTTATTACAATGTCAAATTTATTATCAAGTATTTGTTTTGTAATACTCGTATATATGTACATATGTATAACTTAATGTAACTATTCTGTCAAATTTCCAAATAAAATACGTGAGATAAAATAAAAATAAAATAAAATGACATATCGCTAACTCCAACGTCATATTCAATTCATTTAACAACGTTATATATAAAAAAAATCGTCAATTTTCAGTTGTGCATGTTTTCGGAATGCCCAGAAAATGTACTATATCCCAGCAAAAGCAGCATATTTTTGACTTAATATTTAACCGCTACAGGGCAGAAAGTGTTGTTTTTGCATTTTGAAGAAAAGGTTTTGTTTAATTGTTTTTTTTTTAAATACACTAAATATTTTTCAAATTAAGAAAAAAGACTCAGGTTTTACCTAAAAAGATGTGTTGCACAGTAAAAAATTAAATAAGTGGCTTGATATTTATTTTTAATTCATTTTATTATATTTTTACACTTTCAAAGCGATCTCCTGAAAAATCAAGTTTTTTGATATATGACGTTGTTGAAAGGAGTAAGCGATATGTGTCATGGTAGTCCTTTACACTGATAATCCAACCATTGGAAACATGAATACTTATATATTTTTTAAAGGTGTCTCAACATGATACCATTTTTTATGAAAGAAGATAAAAGTCTGAGCATCCTTGGGCTTATGTTCCCGATAGTTACCAAAGACAGCGTAGGCATAGATTGTTTCATATTCCTATATACAGGACCAACTTGCCAATGGTTATGCCTGTAGGAAGAACTATCGCTTTGTTGAACAATATCACACTGGATATTAATCTGTTCCATTTGTCAGAATTAGTATTCCGAAGCGGGATTCTTCTACAGCTTTAACAAGAGTCTTCTTGCTTACTTTTTAATTGATATTTTCAATGTATACTTCTGAAATATTTGTTTGTAATGTTTATATTAATTTTCTTAACCCTGATTTCATTTCTATTACCTTTCTCCGCCCTCGTCGTCCTCCTCATTGCTCCCTGAAGCCGTGTTGGTAGGACGTTCGTCTTCTGGCTTGCTAGCTCCAGCGAGCGCAGTTTCCGCGAGTCGCCTCGTCTGAGCCACGTTCTCTATGACGGACCCCGCCCCGGCCTCGCCCGGTAAGGGTTGCCGTCGCGCGGCTCTCTGCTTGCGCGCGCGGTTTCGAAGTGCCTAGAAAAAATTATAAAGTTTTATGTTTATATAACCAATTACTTTTACGCCTCTGTGGTGTTATGGTCAGCGTGCTTAGCTACCGTGCTGGAGGTCCCGGGTTCGATTCCCAGGGGGGGTGAAAAAAAATATTTGTAGTTTTACACTGTAATATTTATTTTATATTACCCTGGACTGGTTAATGAAGCGCAAGAGTGATCACCTTGCATTCATGTAAGTAATGATCAAGATAACACTGCGTCAGTTTGATGCAGTTCCCTATGCACCATTCGGTGCGGATAAGGGTTAAAAGTAAGTAATATGTATATTTTTATTTTTAATTTAGAAATTTAGATTTATTTATTTTTTCAAAAATTCAAAATGAATTCTTGTTTTTTTTACAATTTTGTTTCGTTACAAGAGAACTTCTAGCTTATTTAATTGAACGTAATTTTTCATTGCAATTAGTACGAACATCGAGAGCGGACGGATTATATCATGTGTGCTCTTTTCAAATCGTGGGCAAATTTAATATCCTCAGCGCTTTGCTTTTGAGAACATTTCAGCCACAGCTGATGTAAATCACGTAATTTTTTGAGTTTGTTTTTCTGAAGTTGAAATAATATTTTCCTTTGGAACGTGCTGGAAATATTTTCAAAGCATAAAATTGCGTCTGAGCGTTTATCTTGGAAATACTTATTGTTGAAGTTTTTACGAAAAATTAATCAAGAGCAACTTTTAATTTAAATGCTCATCTTAATTGTCAACACAAAAATTCAGAATATCATGAATTTGTCCATTTTTCGGATTTTTCTCCACATAGGAGTCAACATAAACCTATTAACCTTTTTTGATACAGAAGAAAAATAATATAAAAAATGTATAAATAAGTGTTATATGAATAAGTCTGGGCATTTACAGGACTAACGATCTGTCATAGGTTGGTTTAGTAATCACTTTATACACGTATAACATTCACCATTCTACCCATGATTGACAACCTATAAACTATGTATTTTTTAAGAGAACAAATTAAGCACATTCTCTTATTCGCACTCGGTGGTACATAAGGCACTGCATCTCATTGAAGCAGTGTTGCTTAGATCTTTAATTACGTGTAGGAAGTTGATAAATGTTCCACTTTAGGTAAATAAATACTCATATTAAATAAATATGAGTACTTATTATAATCCCCACGAAAATTGATCCCGGGACCTCCCCGTATGGTAGCTAAATGCGTTAACTACTACACTTTGAAGGCAGACATCGGAAAATATTGTTCAATTAAATATTTTCCAAAATGTTTTTTTTTTAAAAGATAATGCTATGCTTATTTTTATTGCAAAGGATTAGTCCATACATTTGAGAGCTTTCATGCATTATTTTTCATCTTGAAAATATATGAATTTAATTTCGAATTAGGGGTGTGGAAATTTTACAACAGGGAAGGCTGAAGTATATAGTTGGCTGCATTTAATCCGGATCCAGGGGCGAATGGTAATCTGGGGGTGCACATGTGGAATAAGGCCACTTGACGTAGCGACAATCGGATATAAAGAGAACGAGAGGCATGGAAGTGTTATTCATTTTGTTTTGCAAGCCTTTGTATGATATAATACACTTTGCTGTACAATAAATTCAACGTTTTATTAGAGAAATTAATTTAATTTAAAGTAGAATATTCAAAAAAATTAATTGAGAATAGTGTTATTTTCATATTATTTTTTGACATCTCATCAAAGATGAAGAAGAATATGGAAGTCTGGGCATTTACGGGGCTTACGACCGTCATAGGCTGGTTTAAGTGATCACTTTACACACGTGTAACATTCACCAATTCTACCCATTATTGACAACCACACTACTCAAATTCTTGGAAGTTCTATATATATGAACCAATTTAGAAACCTTGTTCATGAATCACTAGAACTTCACTAGAGACATCTATTGGTGAGATATAAAGAAGCTTTTTACTAAAAAAGTGTTATTTTTTTAGTGTTATTTTCAATAAAAATATTGGTGTTTACCGAGAAATTGTGGTATTTACCACGTGAATTCTTTATGAATAAAATAAGAGTATCACTCAATTTCTTAATTTCAAAATAAACATTTTTACTGTCTCGGCTACCTACATCAACAAAATGTTTAATTTTCGAGAAAAAAAATCATACGATTTATATTAAGAAAAAAAAAACTTTTAAAATGATTTTTAAAAAAATCAATCCAAAACTTCTAAGGTTTCCAACAAACCAAACACTCATTATAAACACTCACTATACCAAGCATTACCGTAAAAAAAGTTGTTAATTACTGTACTCTCTTGAGACTTATATACGAGTGCATTCAAATTGTATATGGGTCACTTTATAGAATCGACGCTATGTTAAATTTATCACCAATTTAGTTATTGTGTCTGTTCTGTCCTCCTGATTTTTAGCTCCCAGGGTTGCATAACCGTATCAATAATAGCTTGTATAACAGCACCTTTGAATTGTGCAAATTGCTTCAATTCTCACTCCTCAACATTCAATAAATGGTATAGTTGGAAACAAATTCGTATATCCTTTTTAATATCGTTTTTATTTTATGTTAAAAATTTCCGTTAAAAAATACATTTAAAATATCTAATAATGGATAAAAATGAAGTTTATAAAACACCTGTTAAAAAAACAAGCAAATTGTTTTTTCTTAAATGTCGTATATTTTAAGTTTCTTTGATATTATTTTAAATTCCGAAAATATATTTAAAAATACTGCTGCGAAAAAGCGAGCAAAACCTTTTTATCTTCATCTTTGTCAGTATTACTCCTGAATCAAATAAATTTATTTATATTTTACGAATTTATCCAGGTGCGTTACCTTAAAAAAAGGCTCAAACTTTTTTTTGAATTCTCGTAAGGATTCTACGTGGTTTTGAATAAATTAACTTATAATTTATCTTGATAAAGGATGCCTTAGGGATTCTCCAATACCAGAGTATACATCCTGAAACTTGACAACGCTGAAATATTTTGTAATTCAAGTGATATTATTTTGTTTTCAATTTTAGATTTATTCTGTTTTTTGGCTCATAGCTATGTGCTTTAGAGGGTAATCATGTTTCAAAGAGGGATGTAAATATTGAATTACACTCTCGAATTGATCGCCAAAGGGTAAACTAGTGAAAAAGATATACTGAAGCGTAAAAATAATTTTAATCTGGATGAACCACCTTGTTTGAAAATTTGTGATAAAACCCGAACCTGATGTTTTGAAATACATTTATTTTTACCATTTCAATGGGACAAACATTTGGAAATCTGGATATTAACAGAGCTTAAAACCTGTCAAAGGGTTGTAGAAGTGATCACATTACCTGTGTTAAGGTATCAATTAAAACAAATAATTATTAGATAAATCCAGATTTGGAAACACTCAAAATATCGTTAAAAAATAACTGTCAAATTTTAATTGAAACACAAATTTAAAAGCATGTTTTCAGGCATTTTCACTTTGTAAAATCATTCTGAAAGAATCTTGCATATATTTCATGAATCTTTCTGTAAAAAAACTTTAATTGTGAAAATGAAATTCTTATGTTAACTCCTTTTGAATTTAAATAAAGCTGCTTTTATACTAGCTTCGTTCTAAGAGGTGTCTTAAAAGGTAAAGTTAGACAACGACACAATATGCAAAGTGCACTAACTCACTTGGATCTATGTTCTTTCGAATTAAAGTAGAATTTACACATTTGCTTTAAACTAGTACATTGTTTTACCAAGAATAATATATATAAACGCATCTTTTACACATAAAAATATAAATTTATTATTATTAAACATGGTAACAAAAGTTTATTTTATAATTTTAATCCATTTCCTAAGCATTTCAACTTACAATCTTAAAATTAAAAACGCAGTTCTCTCCAATAAAGAAACTGAGCTCTTGTGCTTGGAGAGGGACTAACACTTGTTTGTTATGTTTATTTTCTTTTGTTAAAGGAATATGAATATATTAAGTATTTATTATAAATACTTTGGTTTGAATATTTTAAAATAAAACATGCACTATTTAATTAGGTTTGTCAAAAACACCACAAAACTTAACTTGATTTTTTTCAAACAAGTAGGTACTGTAGAAACATGGAACTGGCAAAGAAAAGATGAGAATAAAGTGAATGCCGTTGAAATGTATTCCCTCAGACGAATGCGTGGAAAATTGTTGAACGATATAATTAAAAACATTTTTTAAAAAAGGAATGTAAGGATAAACTAGGGATAATTGAAAATATTTGTAATTTCTTTAAAGTAGTATGGACATGTGGAGCGAATGGATTATGAAAAAATGCCTAAGAATTATGTTTGGCAAATGTGACCTCAATGAGAACAGAACAGGGAAGGCCGAAGAAGCCTTGGCACGACCAGATCAATCAGAACCTAAAATCTGGTGGTGTAAAAAGTACGTTATCAGGGGGCATGTATAACTGAATGTTAAGGAAGCTAGAAGTGTATATCAGGACAGAAGGCAGTGGCGTTCCATCCTCTCTGCCTACCCCTGCAAGAAAGGGCGTAATGAGAGTAGTAGTAGAACTATAGTAAAAAATAATGATTTTAGTTAAAAGCAGAAGATAAAATCTGTTAAGAAGAAAAGGTGACGTTTTGTACTCGTACATTCGATAAAATTTCATTTCTTTTTTTGAATTATGATATCATATTAATGTGATTTTGAAAAATTGTTTTGATTCTGAAAACAACACAAAATTTTATGGTCGAATCGCGCTACGTAAATTGTCGGATACTGTTTTTGTAAAAAAATATTTTCATTCGTTTACAAATACAAAGCCAAAAAACTCCAGTTTGTACCAAAATCAGTGCAATACCATTATTTCATCATTTGTAAAACCAATTTTAAAACGGAAAAATCCAAAGAGCGATACGAATTCTGCGTGAATTTCGTTGCTTCGCGAGCCATGTGTTGTCATTATTTTGCTATATACATACAGTGCTAGAATTCTAATACGCCATTATCAGGAATCCATTCAAATTTTAAGAGTTATGACCAAACCATGTCCGTTCGTCTTTTAATGTTTTCAGATGTTACCATCGCTGATTTACAGCTCAATAAAACCCAAATTCGGGGAGATAAAAATACACAAGGGGAGAGATTACTTAGAATCTATGTGAAATATTGTATGAATCTGTCGCGACTAGTATTAAAAAAAATGAAAAATTTGCTAAATTAAGCATTTTTTAAATGAAAGACTGTACTTCTTGTCAAAATATCCTATCAAAGTGAATCAGTTATTGCTTAATATATTATTAGATTAAAACCAATATTTTTAGCTTTTCCACTTTATTTTTATTTGACCAGCGACCGGGTTTCGTCATTACCGACATCATCAGACTGGTCATGTCGGTAACGACGAAACCCGGTCGCTGGTCAAATAAAAATAAAGTGGAAAAGCTAAAAATATTGGTTTTAATCTAATAATATATTAAAAATGCAATTCCATCACGAAGTGTCAGTGGATAATATAAATCTAGATATTGCTTATTTTGAAAAAGCATTGAAAAAACTTTGATAAGGTTTTTAAATATATACTAATTTTTTTATATTTGTAAGTTGCCTGAGAATGAATGAATGAAGTTGCCATGAGGTAAATAGAACTAAATTTTCCATTTATTTAGTAGTGCTAATATAGTTTACCTCTAACAGGAATTCAGAGTACCTCTGCTGGTACCATCATTTCTAACTTTGCTTTTGAAGAACCTTATCATGATCATGAATTACGCGACTAAGGATTCAAGTCATTTAATAGGGCTTCCAGAAAAACATATAAATATAATAATAAACACACATAAAATTTAACTCGCGTAAAATATATTCCTTTATTAAAAAAATTTAACTCAAATATTGTTTATAACCACTATTAATTTTGGTAAATATCTACATATATCAGAAACACATATATAAAACAAAAAACAAAGAAAATGATTGCTATATATTTAAAAAAAAATAACTGTATTCATCTAGCAACACAATTATGGAAACCAGATTTGATTGAAATATCAATCTTTCTGATTCATCTGAAGCATTTTAAAATAAAAATATGGAAGTTTGGATTATTATTAGGATAATTTCAAAATATTGTGAAAATAAAATAATTATTAATTACAAATATGAAGCTATTTATTGCACAGATTTTATCATTTGGACGTATTGTATTTAATTGCATTTCATAACCAATTTTCTTAAATATTTTTTAATCATAAATAATTTAAAATGTGCCCTAGGTACGGGGAAACAAAGTGAGGGCACAATATTGTATTTTATGATATATTTGATGAAAAATAAAATGTAAGTTAGCAAAATCCTGTTTTCTCATTTAAAGCTGTTTTTTATGGAAATTACTTGTTTTCTTACGAAAATTAAATGAAAAAAAATATTCATTTTTAAAATAGTATTCCTTGGTTCCAACATTCCAAACGTAGTTTTTTGTTACAATCCGAATCTAGAAACTCTCGCATTAGCGCAGAATGTATGTCCGCTTAAATGGAAATTATGGTCCGAAACGCTTACGAAAAGTAATTCAATAAAAGACCAGTGTAATTTGCAGTCGTTAGGGTGCAGAGCAAACGTGATCCCATATTTTGTCCTCCTTGAAATATTTCACAGCATCCAGCGCATAACTGCACTCTGCAGTTCCTACCCATCTGCAAATTAGCCTACCCGTACAATGCAGTTCTATCACGACTGCATAGCGGAGATATTGCTACAGTTGCTGCACTTACTTCTTAATAATTAATTTTAAATAATTTATCTTGCACGTTTCGTAGTCTGCATATTGGGATAATGAATTAAAAACGAACTATCTCTGAAGTTTTGTCCATCTTCGTGGCGTAATAGATAGCGTGTTTAGCTACCGTGCTGGAGATCCCGGGTTGAATTCACAGGGGGAGAGTTTTTTTTACTGATTTTACAATCTTATATTTATTTAACATTACCCTGGACTGGTTCCTGAAATGCAGGAGTGATGACCTTGCCTTTATATAAGTAACGAACAAGATAACACTGCCTCAATACGATGCAGTATCCTATTCACCAAAGTTGGAAAAAGATCTATCAAGTTTGTAAAAAAAACTTATTATCTTTAAAGATCTTTTTAAAAGGTGTCTCTACTTGATATGAAACATGTGTCATTCTTCCCTTTTTATGAAAGAAAATGGAGTCTGATCCCGGGGCTTACGACCTGGCATTTGGCTGGCATTACGAGTATACACTTGTGTAACTTCGATTCTGTCTGATTGAATAAATAATAATAAATTGTTTATATTTAAATTGGTTCCTACTTTGTATAAACGCTAAAACGGGACTACTTACAATCGATAACATATGTAGTTTTTTTTTTAATTTGTATGTTTTTATAAATTAAACGAAAAATCGTAAAAAAACTTTTATTAATAAATATTATAAAATTGAAAACGATATTTTATTTGCAGGTATCTCCTATCTTGTAAAATAATTTGGAAAAAAACCATACTTATGTAAATTTCACTAAGGTTTCTGCTATCTTCTTTCATATAATATAAAAAAACGATAAATATTTCATCTCGAATCGTGTCAAAACAGATTAACAAGTTGAATTAGTGAGAATACATTTTCACCAATTAATGAAATTGTGATAAAAATTTAATTGTTGCATGTTTTATTTATTATTTTGGCATTTACTTTGTGGTAAGATATGATAAAATTGTTAAAGATAACACTGGGTTTTTAACTTATTATCTTTTTGATAATTCATAATTTGACATTTTTGTGGTACAAGGTGTAATAATTCCACTCTCATAAACTAGAATTGCTATATCTAGTACCACACAAAAGCCAGATTATGAATTATTTAGAAAATTTAAATTCCAAAATAACTTTAATTCTAATAATAATTTAATAAATAATACAATATATTGTTTCAAAATGCTTCACCTTTGCCTTCCTATTTTCCTTTATTTTCAAACTACGCACCTTGACTAACCTCCCTTCCCCCTTACTTACCCCCTCTCCTTATTTAAAGAACAGTTAATTTTTTTACAAAATTTTGAGTGTGTAATACTTGTTCACAAAATCTGGATTATCTCCAATTACAGCCTATGACGGTCGTCAGCCCCGCAAATGCCCAGACTTCCATATAATTCTTCATCTTTGATGAGATGTTAAAAAATAAAAGTTAATTATTTATTATGTTTTAGTTTACATTAAGATTTGAAGATGGAAGCTTAGCTTCCGAAACTAGCCGTCATAAAATAAACTCAAGTGGTAAAAAGGTTTTCACAAGTGTTTTCTTTAATAAATGGTACATTTATTATTAGATTAAAACCAATATTTTTAGCTTTTCCACTTTTTTATTTGACCAGCGACCGGGTTTCGTCGTTACCGACATCATCAGACGTCGTTACCGACATCCAGTCTGATGATGTCGGTAACGACGAAACCCGGTCGCTGGTCAAATAAAAAAGTGGAAAAGCTAAAAATATTGTTTTTAATCTAATAATAAATTAAAAATGCAATTCCATCACGAAGTGTCAGTGGATAATATAAATCTATTAAATGGTACATGTTTATTAATTGTAAGACTCATGTTTTTAAATAGGTACCAATTTTTAAGTGAATTCCTTTTTTCTTTAAGTGTACCTACTCTTTACAGCCAGGCAAACATTTCTGCACGCTTCCTTTTCATTTACATATTTCGTGAGGTAAGTTATAGTATAAATAGATGAAGCTATAAAATGAAATGTGTTTGAAATAAAGAATTTACTTTGTACATAAATCTTATTTTGATTGCTGAAATAAATTTTCTTAATCTGAAAAGAATTTCAGGATCAACAATGATTTACAACTCATGATTTCATTTTTACATTACAGAAATCTAATACATGACTGAAAATATGAATTTTTCATAGGATATAGGAACTTTGTTGTACCTCTTTACTACTTTCAATATATATCATATTCATATACAAATTTCAATCAATCCTTCAATAATTACTAATTATACCAAAAATTACAAATTTAAGAAAAGCCGGGGTAGGCAGAGAGCATATAATGCTTACTACTCGGCAGTCCAAACTCAAAACACAGTAAGGGACATTTTTTTGTAGTACGTTTTTTTTGCATTTTTTGACTAAGTAGATTCTACTTAGTCCAAAAATGCAAAAAAAAGTACTACCAAAAAAATGTCCCTTACTGTGTTTTATGTTTGGACAGCCGCACTATGTCTTTGCGATCATTTTTCGCCTCTTCGACATTTGCGCATCCCCTTATTATTCATGAATTATTTCGACTCTGGAGCCTGACTCCGGAGCTTTCAAGTATTTGACAAACTTTATCATGCTAAATTTTTCTCGGTCCTCCTCTACTTCTATTCAAAATTTTATTCGACACATATATTTATTTCATCGTTCTTTTCTCACTCAATCCTTTGGTATGTTTTAACCATCTCAACACTTTTTTCTTAATTTTGTCGATAGTGCCTATCTCAACTTTGCACTCTTCACTCATTTCACGATTCGAACATCTGTCAAATATAGTTTTGCCGCACATTCGTACGCGAAATCGCATTTCCACTGCATTAAATATGCTTTTATCCTTCATTTGCTAATTCCATACTTCACTTCCGTACATAAGAGTTGGTACCAGGACTACATTGTGTACTGCCAGTGTAACTTACGCTGATGCGTTTATCTTTACTTCAACTAATTTCATTGCATTATTTGTAAGTAACGTTGTTCCCAGCATTCTGTCCCCTTTAATACTTTATCAATCTTTCCATCTACAGAAAACAAACTTCTAAAATAAATGACAACGTACATTTGTTCCATATTTTCTAACTATCTAATATTTTATACCCAGATCTACATTTATCTCTTTCAAAAACTGTTAGCCTTAGAAAATTCAAATTTATCATCAAATCATTAATATGTTATAAAGTATGTATATTATATATAAAGTATTTGTAAGTGATCACTTTAACCATCTATTCAGAAAGTGTGGGCCTTGTTAATTTATATTTTTTTTAGATTTTTTATTTCTGTTGGAATATATATCTTAATAGAAGTAATATGCGGGTATGTATGAGGAGATTCACGAATGTGGAGGAGGTGAAGAATGTTTGCAACGGCAGAGCGATGTTGCACCCTATTTTTTATTATTTTTTTAATTAGAGATAAATATTTGTGTTTTTGTTATTTATAAAAATATTTCATTTTCATACTATTTCTGTGAGCCTAAGCGGCTCGTTATTAGAAATAGGTATAAAATTTTGGTAGAGTGGATTCGAGCCGCGAAACTCTAACTTAAGAGTCCGTGACACTAACCACTGGACCACAACCCGACACTACTACACTCTTTGCTTACCGTTGCGGGTAAACGGCATGATGGCTAGTTAGTTTTTAATTTAGATATCTTCATCTTTGTTGAGACATTAACAAAAATCATGTTGACAAAAACTGAAATCAACGCTGCAAGAGTGACATATCTACAATATTTGTAATCTGACATGCAGATTAAAAACGACGTTTTTTTTTGTGGATAAAAGTTTCAATTATGTATGTGTGAATATGGTAAAAAGGAAGCCGCTTAAAGGTAGCAACTTTTCAGGGCTTTAGTTTCAAGTTAACACCTTTTGACTAATGGCCCACAACTTGAGCACATTTCGGTTGACAACTTCCTCGTGCAAAGTATGTTTAAGTTTTTAAGTAAATTAAATGTTTCTGCCAAGCCAACAGACGGACATTAAACTTATGTAATTTGCATATCATTTAAATTAATTATTGTTTAGGCTGTGAAGCCTTCCCTGCTTTCAAGCGCAGCCAATTTATTTGACTAAGTTGTACCTTCAAATTTGTGTGTTCATATTGCCATTGCAAATTTAAACTGCTATTCGCGTTCAATATGTGAATTCATTTAATAAAGTTTGAGCAACATTTTTCTTCTTTTTCTTCTTCTTCTTCTTGTTTGTGTAGGTCTTGTGGCCTGTTTTTAGAAGAGATTAGCCTCATGCGATGTCGATTCCCAGCTGTCTCTTTGGTGGTCTGCCCGGGAGTTGTCTACCTTAGGGATGGCCGTAAAGTGCAATGTGGGGGAGCCCGGATGGTTCCATTCTCTTCACATGCGCATATCATTGTCTCCTTCGTTGCCTTCTCCTCCTGACGACATCTTCGATCTCACATATATATATATATATATATATATATATATATATATATATATATATATATATATATATATATATATATATATATATATATATATATATATATATATATATATATATATATATATATATATATATATATATATATATATATATATATATATATATATATATATATATATATATATATATATATATATATATATATATATATATATATATATATATATATATATATATATATATATATATATATATATATATATATATATATATATATATATATATATATATATATATATATATATATATATATATATATATATATATATATATATATATATATATATATATATATATATATATATATATATATATATATATATATATATATATATATATATATATATATATATATATATATATATATATATATATATATATATATATATATATATATATATATATATATATATATATATATATATATATATATATATATATATATATATATATATATATATCATTAAACGGCCACCCAATTGCGTATTGTGGGTAAGTCATGCACATAACATGTAACTTTCGTATAATCTGTCTGAAAATTACGAAATAAATTTAATTTAAGGCGCACATACACGCCGTTAAGGGTGAAAGTTTAGAACTCGAAACTTGGAGAAAATTAATTGTGATATTTCGCATGAAAGAGGCTCTAAATTCGTTTGAAACGAATGCCGAAGTTGTAAATAAACAAATTTCAACTTCTTAGCACCTCTGTATGAACTAATTTCCATTCCTTTAATAAATCCGAATAGAATATTCTTGGTTCAAAGCAAAGTTCAGAAAACGCTTCAAATTCTAGTTACTTGTGAGTAAAGAAGTTTGTGATGGATTTCCAGGGTTCCTGGAGCTACCAAATGAGAGAAGGGCAAAATTAAATCACGTAATTTGCCATAGAGTGTGCAACTTTACAATAAACTTAACACTCCCTTCTCCTGTTGAATAATCAAACATTACCATAAATAATATCTTTGGGGCATTACAAGAGTTAGAATTACTCTACCTACAATAACTGTGAAATTATTGCATGTTCAAAACACGAGTCTACTTCCTAAATCTGTGTTACAAAGTCAAGTTGAAACTACGTTTATATGATTTAGTGCCCTATGCTTCATCGGGTGCGGATGTGAGTTTGAAGAAAAAATAAATATTTTTATATATTTCGTTTTTATAATAAATTTATCTCACAAAATAAAGAGTTCACGCATTCGCGGAAGCCTGGGCGTAACAGATATTAATAGAAAGGCAGAGAAAATACAATTGAGATGGTTTGGGCATACAGGATGCAGAGAATCTGAACATGCAGTTAATCAGGCAATAAAAATGGATCTTCCTCGAAAGTTATTTGGAGGAAGACCAAGGGATTCATGGGTGAAGCAGAAAAATAACATGATTCGAAGGCATGGCTTTGGTAACGTTATCCAGGACAGAAGAACATATAACCTGAGGACGAGGAGAGCTGACTCTAGCAGTCTACAAGTCTACAAGCTGGAATGTAGCCAGGAGGAGGAATAAATTTATCTGAAAATAACAAACTTTTTTAATTAAACGCAAAAAGACGACTATATGGAAAAACTGTCTCGAATAAATTCTAAATAAATTACGATAAATACGAATGAATTCCCTAAATTGGGTAATTCAATGCGTACTACTTTTCTCGTGAATATGTCCTATCATTCAAGATGGATGTAAACCAGACGCATAATGGCGTAAAGTACCGTATGCAAAATTTGAGTGAGTTTGAAATTTTACGAAGTCTAGGAAAAATCTGCGACGTAAAATATTTCTGAAATTTTCGCTGGGAAAATATAATATTTGTAGAGGCTTATCGGCTTATGAGTTTTGTTGCTCTGGTTGAGTCGATAGTGACACGTCTAGAAGGATAAACATGAAAAGAAGTGAAATAACTTTTCCTTACATTGGTTAAAATGTAAAAATGTTATTGTGAACACGTGGAAGAAAGGAAGGTTTGAAAGTTTTTTTAACATATTAATAATATAACAATAAGATTTAAGGTAACTTTAGAAATGAAACATTCTAGCTGCCATTCAATAATTGATAATTGGACGAGAATTGAAAGTGAAATTACAAGATTGCGTCACGTTCATTAGGCGTATTTTGTTACGTGAAAGAGATGAAAGATAACGTGGGTAGAAGGAAAAAGAAAGCTTTATATTCCGTCGCCACAAGCAAGTGGAGCAAAAGAGAGAGACTTATACACAACGATACAAAGCGATAGAATAAGATAGTGTCGCGCATGCGCATATTATAGATGTGTACGTCAGACGCTATATATGAGCATTGAGGTACCAGTAATGTTACAATAACACACATGTGAGAAAAGTTTTCATGCTCTGCCAATCACATTTCTGCCGAACGCTATCGTCCGACAACTTCAACCTCGAGTAGTGTTTTTAAGTGGTATTACACAAAGTGAATGATTAATATAAAGGAGACTGTCATATTACCATACGAAACAAGTATTTGGCTGACCCAATCGAACATTATTTTTTATTTATTTTGTTCTTTAAATACCACTATTTCTTAAAATCTATTGTGAAACGTGTTTCGATGTATATCGCATCATTTTCAAATACCGTATTAGTATAAACTTTGTTTAGTATAAATGTTACTATCAAAGTCATTTTCAAACGAAATTTGTTTGAAAAAGCCAAAACAAGGCTTTTTTAACAATAAAATCCTATTATGTATACTCAAAAAAATCCGATCCGAAAGGTATACGTGCATGTTTCGGAATCCTAGTAGAAATATTCCCACAACGCAACGGCATTAAACGAACGCGGAGAAGTTCTCCGGAGCCGTCGATATTTCCATACTCCGTGAGGGCTCGACTACTCGTTTAACGGGAACTTTTTCAAACCGTTTACGTTGCAAATCCTTTTATGCAAACGATACGGGACGCAGTGGCGGCGCAAGTTTTAAGTAGACCAAGTTTAGTTTGACGTTGCGGGCGTGTTTAGGAAGCGGGCTTAGCGGTTTAGTCCGCCGGATTAGCCAACTTGCTAATATGTGTGCATGTTCGGGAGCGAACAGATTCCGGCCAACACTTGCCGGCTGCCGGCAGTATTATACAAATTGGCTTTGAAACTAGCCGTAATGAGATCCTCATGTATACAGCGATACAGGATGGTCGATCGGAATCAGAAAAAGTAAGCCGAATAAAACAAGCAAAAATAGCGTTCGAAAACAAATCTATCAAAATAAATCTTAAAATATAAATCAGGTTTTGTACTGACATTTCTTGGTGGAACTGCATTTTATGTTATAAAATAACAACTTCATTATTGTATAAGTGTCAGTCCGTAAAAATGTCATTAAATTGACCTGATGATGGAATGATTATTCTGAAACCGGTATTCACAAATTAGTGTTTGTTAAAGTGGTATTACACAAGGTGAACGATGAATAATAAAGAGTGAAATTAATGTCCCAAGTACACGAAACTAAGATCAGATAAATAACTATTTAAATGGTTTCTTAGATTTTAAAGTTCAACGCTCTGAGAGGAAGGTTATAAAATAATAATATAAGATTTAACTGAGAATCAAAAAGTTTAAGCCCTTTAAACTCAAAACTTGAATCAGGTAAATAACAATTTAACAGAGTTTCTTAGATTTGAAAGTTCAACGCTCTATGGAGGATGTAATAAAGCATTGCTAGCTGCAAGTGAGTACTGAACCTAAACATTTGTGTGTGTATATATATATATATATATATATATATATATATATACTCGTATATATATATATATATATATATATATATATATATATATATATATATATATATATATATATATATATATATAAAATTTTCAGCGTGTCCAAATACTTGTTCACAAAATCTGGATTATCTCCAATTACAGGAATTATTTTCATATTTTTTGACATCTCATCAAACATGAAGAAGAATATGGAAGTCTGGGCATTTATAAGGCTGACGACAGTCATAGGCTGGTTACATATATATATTTTTTATATATTTTCTCCTTATTTTGAATAGCACCTGCTGGTGCAAAGGTAACTGCAGTGCATCATGCAGTGTAATCTTAATTCTAACTTATCTAATTGAATAATTATAACTTTCAAAAACCAGTCCAGGTAAGTTTTAATTTTCAAATAAGAGTCAAAAGGCCTAAAAGGGTGAAACATAAGTCTCAAATTGCTGTCACGTAGCGATTGCAAAGATATAGAGTTATTTGGTGGATCTGGATTGTAACTAGGCATTAATAATAAATGCAATCTGCGGTGGCAACGAGTCAAAATATCTAATATCTTCATAAATAAGTAAGTAACCGCATACGCAAAGTCCGCTCAGCAAGTTCAAAGTGTAATTAAAATTCATGGTTGTTTTGCATAACACAGAATGCTGGCCATTCCGGTCCTGAAAAGTGTGGTTCTGAAAGCGGTCAGCGGCAGGAAACTAACCAATGAAACTTGGCTAATTGTTGAGGAGAGTTCGGGATTGTGTTTGGGAGCGATTTTACGCGCGTCGGGTAACTTTTGACTTCCGGATATCTTATCCCTTACGACAGCTGTATTAAAAGGGGTAAGTTTTGTTCCGGGGCGAGGGGCGTGCGTAAGGGTTGCCGGATCTGAGAGGGGTGGACTGTGAAATATTCAGCGCCTGTTCAGCTTACTAGAAGGAAAAATTATAGCTAATTTACTAGGGGTTAGAACTTGGAGGAAAGGCTTTTATTTAACCACCATTGAATGTAGCATTTTATATCGTATTAACCTTTAACTTCGTTAAGAATAAAAAATTCTCAATTATGTATTACGATATAAAAGAAAAATCTTTCAAAAATAACGGATTATCTCATTTATTTAACCCAGATCGAAATAAAATTATTAAATCGTATGAAAGTAATCATTTTAAATTTAAGTCTCAGTTAAGTAAATACCACTTTTTCTATAAATCTTATTCGACCCTTGTTTCTTTGAATTGCATCATTTAAATGATGTGATAAATAAATATTTTAAGAAATATTGGTACTCGCATTTACCAAGTAAAAATAAATAAAAAATGGATGAACTCTATAACAAAGTGACTGCTGAATCAATGAATTAAATATAAAATAATTATTTAAATAAATTGCATATTTCCACACACTTATCTACACCCAACAATACATAGGGCACTGCATCGTATGTATTCAGTGTTATCAATAGTATGGAGGCAATGTGATTGATCCAGGGTGATAAGAAATAAATATGAGAGTAAAAATCACCCTCATTAATTTTGACCGTAGTCAAACGCCCTTATCACTACTCTGCGGAGGTGGACAGTATATTTTAGTTTTGAAATATTGTATTTTACATATTTGGGTGTGTAAAAATCCTTGTTCACAAATCTAGGTTTCTCCATTTTTTACAGGGGAGCTATTATTAGATTCTGACACTAGATATTCATATTTTTCTTCATGTATGTTGTTGAAATGTAAAAATATGTTGTATTTTTAATCGAAACTATTGTTATGACTTTTAAACATTTAAAAGTCACAAAAATAGATATTAAATTTATAAATGTATTTGTATTTGTAAAAAGGGAATAAAAAAATGTTTTGACGTCAATGATGAACACTTATTATTACATACGAAAGAAAAAAAAATCTGTTCCAAGCTAAAAAAAGTTCCGATCAAACTCACGATCTAGAAAAATTACAATGCAAAAATTTTTCATAAAAATGGATATTAAATTTTATCAATATTCCCATCCTTAGAAACATACTTCTCAAATGCACGAAATCATCTAATTTGGTAGAAATAAGATAAAATAGAACGGCATAATATTTAGTCCATATTAAATAAAATAAAATATCTTACCTTAAAAATATTATAGTACAGGAAGACCATGATGATACAGGGGATGTAGAAGGAACTGAGAGATGAGTAGATGATGAAGTCGCTGTTGTAGAACAGGCAGAGATCGGGCAGCCTGTCGGGGGTGTTGTTTAGTCCCAGCACGATTGGAGAACCGATCGCAGCACTGATCACCCACACTAGCACAATAGTCAGCCACACTCGGCGATTGTTCTTATGTTTAGCGTACTTAATTGGTTGAGTCACAGCGATGTACCTGAAAAAGGGTAGTTCAATTTAAATATGTAATAATAATAATTAAATATGTATGGAAAAAATTACAATTATGTAAGTTTTTCCACATTAATTTTATTTGACCAGCAACTGGATTTGGTCGTCGGTTACGACCAAATCCGGTTGCTGGTCAAATAAAATTCATGTGGAAAAAATCACATTGTTGTTATTTAATTCTATAAAATGAAAAAGTACAAAACTAAAATACGTAATAGATTTAGTAAATTTGCTACATATGATCATATTAAAAACGTAGGTATGAACAATTTGTTGCATCACAATGGGCGCAAAATTCATGTATTTTTCAAAGCTTTTCTTTTAACATAAAAATTGAACAATTTTTTTAAACATTTAAATCACTTATATCAGCCTTGTATTCTTTCCTTATTATCACCATTCAAATACTTATAATACTAATAATAACGAGATATTACTAAATACCGCCCCCGTGGTGTAATGGTCAGCACGCTCGGCTACCGTTCTGGAGGTCCCGGGTTCGATTCCCAAGGGGGGTAAAATAAATATAAATGATTTTTTCACTGTCATATTTATTAAATATTACCCTGGACTGGTACCTGAAGCGGAGGGCTGATCACCTTTCCTTCATGTGTAAACGATCAAGATAACACTGCGTTTATATGACGCAGTGCCCTATGCACCATTGGGGTGCGGATAAGGGTTTTATTATTATCATTATTATATTACTAAAAAGTGTCTGCCAAATCAATAAATGAAATAAAACTTGAAAAAATACCGGTCTTTAAATTGTGATGCAGCGTTTCTCAAGTTATATTAAAAATCACGTAGAAAGAGATTTTATAATCATAGAAAACCGTTTAAGAATACGTTGCAAATATTGTTAAAAAATAATTAAAGTCGTCTAAATTTAAATTGGCAATATTTGTTCAAGTATACTGTGAAATATACAGTATTTAACCGGATCCACGCGGCTCGCATAACCGTTTGTGTTTTTACAAGACATGCCCCATACGCGGCTGACATAAGCGTTTGTGTTTTCACTTTGCTCCAAGTTTCGAACCTCAGTTCAAGTTGGAGGGATTTTTTCATGGTGTGGAACTTTGGATAAAATAATACGCCAATCTTCGGCCTTATGACATCTGTTGAAATATCTGACTAATAATTTGTAACATCACAAGGATAAATAAAACAACAGATCCCTGATTTTTCTTGCGGTCGGTAATTAGTCCGCGCCATAATCATGCCCTATATCTGTCTCACTCTCGACGCTACGCATCGCCAGTGGGTAAGAGTGACACACGATGCGTGCTTTGATTTATTTATGTTACGATCTAATTTGTTTATATTAAGATATATTTCAAGAATAATGTGACACACGTGTATTATAGAGTACCAAAAAGGCACAATGAATCCCATTGAACGTTTTTGTTCAGGAAAATAAATCGTTTCATAACTAAATACATGATAAAAGTAATAATTTAAAAAACGGCGAAATACAGCCGCGCACGAGCGTCTCTTAGGAACAAAGTTAACGCGTTTAAAAGGTTAACAACGATCAAAACACAGGTTGCAATAAATTTTTGGAAAAAGTGGTATTTACTAAGTAAGATTTGCATAAAAAAACAAAGAGTATTATAAGCACAAAGTAAATGTCGAATCAACGAATGAAATCCTTTACCTTTGCTGTAAATGTTACCAACAAAGCATTTTAATTAATTAAAGTATATGAATAGGCTGTACATATTTGCCTTGTATATTAAATTCGTTACTCGATAATGAGAAGTCAATGGTAAATTGTACCTGCGTAAATGAGGTATTTATTTATAACTGAACAAAGCTCTCATTGTTAAGATCTTGAATGAGAAGTATTAAATTGACTTTTTTGTCTTAGTCAGCAATGGCTTAAAAAACAGAATGAAAAATATTTTTACCAAAAGCTTTCAGTAATATGTTTTGATGAAATAAAAGCCTTCTTCGTGACATTTTACTATTGATTTTATTTGTAGACACAAACTAAGCACAAAGCTTTTGTTTAAATGAACGTGTTATGCCAAACTTTGTTGACACAAAACAAAACTATTCCTGGAAAATGATTGTTTTGTAAATTAATATAATTTTCTATAAAACATGGATCCCTAAATATTATGACAACGTGTGTAAGTTTTTGAAAATAATATTACGTATAACTTACAAATTTACAATAATAAAAATTATATTTACAGTATTTTAAACATAAATAATATGGGCTTTCAATATTTTTTAAATAAACCTTAGATTTCATATTATTTTTTTACATCTCATCAAAGATGAAGAAGAATATGGAAGTCTGGGCATCAGCGTCATAGGCTAGTTTAAGTGATCACTTTACACACGTGTAACATTCAGCCTATGACGGTCGTCAACCCAGTAAATGCCCAGACTTCCATATTCTTCTTCATCATGAGATGTCAAAAAATAATGTGAAAAATAACTCCTATAATTGGAGATAATCTAGATTTGTGCACAAGTATTTGGACACACTCAAAGTTTTATAAACATTAGGTTATTCAATAATAAACTCTATTTTTCATTTTAATTATTTGTTTCATACTTTTGACTTAAATGAATTGTTATTGATACAAGATTGATGACAAAAAAATATTGTTTACTATTAAAACCCGTTTTATTACATTATAATGTAGCTTTTTAGCAATCAAAGTTTATAAAATAATGAAAAAACACAGATTAGTAAGACATTATTCCATATTTATTGTTGATTTAAATATTTTTTATTGTTAATTTTAAATATACATATGTTTTTGATATCACGGCAAGAGTGTAAGAATATTTTGTTTCTAAAAATGTGTTTAATCAACTTTTACATGAAAAAAAGAATTTTCACATTGGTGTAATTAAATAAAAAAAAAGGGAATGAATCATTTGTGACAGAGATCATAATACAAAAAATACCAAATTTTCGAACTTGTAGTTAAAGTATATATTTATCATTTTTGGATTTTTAAATAAAAGTAAACACCTTTTTAAATAGGATACCCTTCTACAGGTGTGGTTCTAAAATTAAGAAGAGTGAGGGCACCCCTTGTTATTGATCTCGTGTGAAATGGGTGTAAATTTAGGTTCCGTGAATTTGTTTCCGTGAAGTTTTCATTTTATTTTATTTATAAACCTTACTTTATATTTATTAAATAAAAGATTAAGTGTGTTACAAAGTTTTCTTTTTTTAAAACCTTTTTTTCTTGTAATATAAAAACCTTTTTTTCTAATTTTAAAAAAAAAAAAAAAATTATATTTTTTTATTGAATAATAAAATTAACAATCAATTTACCAACATAAATTAATTTAAGGGTAGTTTGTAAATATACCTAAGGAATCGGTGTTAGTTTAGCAGGCTCTATTTGTCATTTGCGTTACAATTCGCTTCCACAATTAACCCTCTATTGTGTTTACGCAAGACCGTCCATTACGAGGGATGTTTCAAGAGTGACTGAAGCCCGAATTAAGCCGAGAATTTTCAGCATCTCAGATGCCTAATGGCACCCGGAAGCCGTCGCCATTTTGAGATGTGTTCCGGAAACTGATAATTAAGATTGATAGGGTCTGGGGCTTAGGAAATTATCTTGATTTCTCAGACGAACCGCGTGTGAACTGTCCGAACAACCGCTATAAGAGAAACTTTTATTTTATTTTATTAAATGTTTAATTTGAAGGGATTTAGTACTAAATTCATTTCAAAAACTACTTTTTTATAGTTTTTTTATACATGGTAGGTAACTTATCTGAAAAAAATAACTTTAACTTCTATTAAACACAAACTACTTTTGTCAATATATTTTTTCGATTAGTTCTTTGATTATTATAAAGATACATATATTTTTATTATGACAATACATCGCAACGATCATGAACAACAGTGTTTTTAATAATTTTTTTTGAAACCATTAAATAACTTATTCTACTCAGAAATTGGTACGTAACATATAGCTCACTCCTTTCAAGAACGACATAAATAAAAAACTTGATTTTTCAGGAGAACGTTTTAAAAGTTTAAAAATATAATACAATGTATTAAAAATAAATATCAAGCCACTTATTGAACTTTTTACTGTGCAACAGATCTTTATAGGTAAAACCTGAAGGTTTTTTCTCCATTTAAAAAATATTAAGTTTATTAAAAAAAATTAAACAATACCTTTTCTTCGAAATGCAAAAACAACACTTTCTTTCCTGTAGCGGGTAAATATTAAGTTAAAAATATGCCTCTTTTGCTGGGATAAAGTACATTTTTTGGGCATTCCGAAAACATGCACAGCTGAAAATTGTCGATTTTTGATTTATGACGTTCTTGAAAGGAGTGAGCGATATGTGTATTTTTGATTTGCGTGTATGATGTGATTTTTATTCCTCTTAAAAAAAATTTGAATTTTATTTTTTTTAACGTATTAAAATAATAAAAATTACCTTAACTTTCAAAATTTAACAAAAATAGAATTCGTCTTGAGGAAGAAAATGTGTTTTATAGTCCAAACGTTTTAAAAATTGATAGATAAATTTCAGAGTGGTACTTATGCTCCTTTACGAGTAAATTGTATTATATCGGTCCTTGTATGTCTTATCGTCCAGAAAATACAGTAATATTTTTTGGCATTCTATGAATGCAGTACTATTGACATACTTTTTTTTTCATAATTCCATTTTTTTCACATTAAATTGTCTTAATTTCAAATAACGTAGAAATATCATACAAAATCTTATATTTAATATTGTGGATCATTTAAAATAAACGTGTTGCACTTATTTTATTGCAGAAAAATTCAAAATAAACTGCAATGTTTAGTTTTACTAATTAACAAGCAAATAAATCATTCAGAGGGGTACATAAACGTAGAATGTAATATAAATTAATGCTACTAGCATTTGTCACACATGAGTATCACGATTCCAGTGACATATTCATTAGTGTTGCATATGGCTTAGAATTTCAAATCTCATAAAATATGAACGTTCCTCTATTTGACGTAGATACATGTTATGATGTACATACATAAGTACAAATTCCACGTACATATGTGTAAACATACAAATATGTATAATACTAAAATGTGCTATAGGCATCAAAGGTATCTATCTGTTGTATGAACTATAATATGATGAAATGCCGACGTAGGAGTCATAAGGCATTTACGTCATATTTCTCTATAAAATTATACAGTTATGGCATTCTGGATCATAACACGAATTGGCATTTAACTGTCGGATGTTGGGAAAGCTACCTGCGTTGGAATGTCGTAAGATGGGACATTTATTTATTTATTGATACGACTTAAGTGGGTTTTTACTATATTAGATTTATAGATACAAACGTGAACTGCATAGTAAAAATAATTTTATGTTCAATTAAAGGAATAAATCAGTTAAGTTTTCAATATAAGATGAAGAAGAAAATGGATTTCTGGGTATTTACAAGGTGTACGACTTGTCAAAGGATAGATTAAGTGATCATATTAAACACGGGTAACATTCACCATTCTATCCATTATCGACCGGAACTTGTATATGTGTATATACATAATGATTTGGCAATACTGAAAATATTTAATTCAATATATTGACCTTAATTTTTTTTTTCATTATAAACAAAACTGTTTATTTAGTAAATTACAATTTTTGTTAGTCACCGAGTTTTTTCATTACCGACACCATAAAAAAATTGACGAAATTCTGTTTTAAACCCGAAAAGTCAGGGATCGAAGACCATGATTTTTTATTATTTTTATAAGCCATCTCAACAAACCTTTCTTAATTATAACAATAATATTTATCTCAGCCTTCATTCTTTCCTTATATCACCATCCGGACACCTATCATACATAATTTTGTCGCACTGACTGCATATTTCAACTGCAATCAATCTACTTCTATCCTTCTTTTGACAACGTCTTGCTTCACTTCCATGCAATATAAATTATAATGTTCTTTGTTAATGTCAACAATATTATGTTTAATACTAATATTTACCTGTCAATTGAAATGGCTACTAAATTGAAGATGCTTGATGTTGAACATATGACGTCCATTGCTATGTAGAAGTCACACACGAATGGTGGAAGCGCCCAGGTTCCGTTAAACTGAAAAGAAGAGAAAACATAAATGAATACATTGAATTATCATATTTAAGAACACATATCGCTCACTCCTTTCAAGAACGTTATAAATCAAAAATCGTCAATTTTGAGTTGTGTTTTCCAAATACCTAGAAAATGTACTATATTCCAGCAAAAGCGGCATATTTTTAACAAAATATTTACCCGCTACAGTGCAGAAAGTGTTGTTTTTGCTTTTTGAAGAAAAAGTATTATTTAATAATTTTTTTGAATATACTAAATATTTTTCGAATGGAGAAAAAATCTTCAGGTTTTACCTAAAAAGATCTGTTACATAGTAAAACATTCAGTAAGTGGCTTGTTATTTATTTTTAAAACATTGTATCTTATTTTTAAATATTACAAACGTTCTCCTGAAAAATCACGTTTTTTGATTTATGACGTTCTTGAAAGGAGTGAGCGATATAACACATACAATATTCCACTTTCCAAACCCATCTCGATGTTATCTAGGGGACATTCTGCTAATTTTTTTCTTCAGTTGACATGAAATTAGTGCATGTTGTGCCAGGAAGGCGGTAAACAAAAAAGGTTGGGAAGCTGTGATTGATATTATATCTAGATAACAATTCTATGTGAAATCCCGTGGTAATATGCACAATTTTGACCGCATTTTAAAATTTATATATTTATCGATTTAAACTTATATTTTAATCAATTACATTTTTTCCATCACATACCAGACATCACCCTACGGATGAAATATCAATATATGTACTAAAGATTTCTCAATTGAGACGAAGTATAGTTTGTATACGAAAGATGACGGAAACTTGAGTATTCCAGGGCTTAAGACCTGGCATTTAAATGGCTTAAGTGATTAATTTATACGGTGTTCATCACCGTTCAACTAATGCCACATTACTAAAATTTCGGAAATTGCACATTTGATGAAGGTCTCTGCTAAATAAAAAACCTTACTGAAATCAACCATAGTTCAGAAAACTCACATGTGAATGCGTGTGTCCAAAATTTAAGTATTGTGGTTGTGAATCATGGGACAATAGTAAATATAAAACGTGTATAAAGTGATCACTTAAGACCAGCCCATGATAGGTTTAACCACTGTAAATGCCTAGATTACCATAGTCTTCTGCATCTGTGTTGAGATATAAAAAATTGATACTTTTATATTTTTCGCGAGAAATATTTATCAGATTTTATCGACTATCAATTTATTTAAGAGGAAGCATACTAAAGGCAGGCTAAGTTAATTTCCGAGACAGGCCTGTTAATTAAGATGGGCAGTAAAAGAAGATGAAAAGACTTGATCACATTACTGAAAAGGCAGTGAAAACAAATTGATTGGAACTGTTTCCCCGCTAGAGCGTAACGCGTTGACCCTTGAACTCGCACTGTTAGCTCTAAGATGTTTACGATCGAATATAAACAGCAATACGTAGAAGAGAGAAATTGTATTTACATTGAGAGATGTCACTAAGAGTGCATTACTGAGAATTATTATTCATTTTTATATAGTGCAAAAATAAT
Source organism: Brachycentrus maculatus (assembly GCF_059751285.1). Lineage (NCBI taxonomy): Eukaryota > Metazoa > Arthropoda > Insecta > Trichoptera > Brachycentridae > Brachycentrus > Brachycentrus maculatus. The sequence goes on along the minus strand of NW_028281065.1, from coordinate 171,019 downwards.
AATAAAATATAAAAAAGGGAAATGAGATATGAGATGATATGATATTGAATTTCACTTGGTAAATACCACTTTATCTCAAAATCTATCGTGACCCGTATTTCGATGCATTTCGCATCATTTTCAAGCACCGTGTGTGTAACTAGGTCTAAATTTTAGAGTTGAGTCCTTGGGGCATTGAAGGATAAAGAGGAGATTCTTCTCATCATTCATCGTTTACGTCAAATGAGATGCTGACTCATTTGACTTTTTCGAAAAAAAACTACTTATGCTGTGAACAAAGTTCGCATTTTTCACTTTTATATATTAAGTACTATGCTTTGCAATAATTAGTACATGTCAGACACCAGCCTTTAGTGCAAGTTAGTCCTCGGGTCGACCAAATTCCTATGTGATCAACATTTTATGTAGTTAAACGTGTGTGAATAGTTCAACGGTAGTGATGTGTATTATTGTTTGCATGCTGTTATAATGATTATCCCGACGAAAAGATGGGTACGTCTCGAAACCGGCAGAAAAAAATGTTGGTGAATGGTTAGAATACTAATATTTTTGTTTAAAATATATCAATTGTAATAATGGCTCACCACAAATTAAATACTTTAATTTTAAGAATATTGATAATAAATTAATATTATTAAGGCCAGAACAGGGTAATAAAATACACAAATTGAAACCCACGAATTCTAGAAAAGCTTTAATAATAGTTGAATATATATCCAATTACTGAAACCCCAATGAATTATTTTCTTGCAGAACTGTTCAAATTATCAATAAACCTGTACAAAGAGAACGATTAGTAAATATCAAACACGATTTCATTGTGAAATTTTCACAGGTACGCCAAAAAGCTTTTTGTATAAAGTGTATCAAAGAGATTTTAAAACAGTTGTAATAAAAAGTAAAGAAACTTTATTTGTAAGCTTCACTCAGATAGATTTGTAGGTTTGCTAGTTTTTTAAGCTTTCGGCTCTGAGACAAAGAAGGGAAACCGTTTAAAAGGAATTTGAAATGAACGTTTTTCTAATGTTACCTTAGTGTCGGGTGTAATAGTCACCTTTATGAAAGAAAATAATGTTAGAAATTGTGCAACTTTAAAATAAAAGCTTAAAATATAAAAATGAAAGGAACAAGGGTAACTTTCTATTTCAGTATATTAAGAGGAATTGAAAAAGTAAAAAATGCAATTTATATTTGAAGCACTAACTTTGTGATTTTCCATTTAATAATTAAAATGTAATTTTGTTTTAAAATCACTTTAAATATTTTATTATAACTTAATTATAATGTCTACCGGTTTCGAAGCTAACCGGCAATCAGTCATGATAAATACATAATTAATCAGTCTTGATAAAGAAGCGGTTAGCTTCGAAACCGGTAGACATTATAATTAAGTTAAAATAAAATATTTATAGTGATTTTAAAACAATGTAACAATTTAATTATAAAAAGAAAAAAATGGCTTAGGGAGATTTACATGTTATAGAATAGGAGCCTTGCAAAAAACGTGGTTACGTTTTATTACATAATTTACCGGTTTAAATATATTTTTATAATGTGGTTATATAGGTACATACCATATTTTGTTATAATTTTGCGTGATATGCCATAAGCATACGTTTTTCTACATGTAAAATATAAAGGTGGCAACCGATATTAAATATCACATGAAACGTATCATAACTACATATATATGCAATATATTATAGCTTAAATATTGAAAAAAGCACTTTTGCGTATATTCATGCTCGTTTTGAAGAATATTTATAAAGAAAATCGTTCGTCATTATACAAACAAAGTCACGTAAATTCCACAAAAAAAATGTAAGGCAGAGTAAATATTTACGTTTAAGCATACATGAATACGGGGTTCTTTACAGTAAATACCCATTGTAATATTTGCATTTATCTGGTTTAAACCAAAATAAAGGCATTAAGGGTCTCAACCCGTACACGAAATGAGTTTTTTTATGTAAATATATTTATTTCATATTTATGTTAAAACATTATCAATGTTAAGTAAAGTAAAGTACTACCCTTATTGGTGTAGGGTAATTTCTCCAACTACCTTACAAGCGAAACAAAAATTTAAAGCTAACATCACTTATTACAGCGCAGAGGTGTCCAGTGGTAAAAAGCTAGCCATCTTTCTTAAAATATAAATGTAAATAATGAAAACAAATGATATAGTATATAGCTTTATCGACTTAAAATATTACCTTTTATAGACTTAATTTTATTACGCTGTTCGCCAAAAGGAATTTATGGTATTGCGAGTGTTACAATTTTATTCAACAGTTGGCGCTACCATTGTAAAAATGTCTGTTTTTTAATGCAATGGCAAAAAAAAGATTTTTATCACAAATTAAATGCCGAATCAATTAGTAAAATTACAGTTTATTTTTTTAAATTCTGTTAGTACTTATCTGATATTGAAATTTTATATATTTTTTTAACTCAATCACAAAGGTAACAGTATAATCGCAAAGTATAAATTACATCAGAATTGCTGGTGGATATGTATCTGTGTAGGAGTATAAAAAGAAATTATAAACTAAGTATAACTCAAGCTGAGTCACCCTAAGCCTTAACGTTTTTTTAATGGTATTTATAATATTTCCACATTTTTAACAATTTTATTTTTAATATTAGTAATGTTAATATATCACCAATCAACGAGATTATTTTTTTTTTAAAGAAGGAATAACCGCAAAGCGTCTATTTTAGATGCTTGTCTGCAGGTAGGATAGGTAAATGTGAAAAATACATCACAAACACCCAGACCAGTTGAAAATAAATCTTTCTTGAATTCATGTTGCAATCGATCTAAAAAAAATTAAACTTTTTTGACATCTCAACATAGATGAAGAAGAAGATGAATGTTTTGGTATTTACAGGGTTTATGATATGGGTAATACTCATTTAAACATGATTGACAACCACACTACTCAACTTTTTGAAACTCCTACATATCATTAATCTCGACGTAGTACATACGAGTATCCCAAGAGTCATCTATGTAAGTTTTTACATGTCATAAAACAAAACAAGCGCGAATTATAATGCAATATTGAGTCGAAATATCAAAGAATAACTTTAATCGATTTAAGATTATGAACCAACGACTATTTTTTTTATTATTTACATATAAAGTTTTTTACGTTTGATTTTCATTATCTGAAATCAGTTTATATACTCACATAATATGAGATAATTCATCCATACTCCCCCATATTGCATTACACGTCTAACCCCAAGGTAGACGACTCCCGGGCAGACCACCAAAAAGATGGATTGTCAACTGGGAATCGACATCACAGGAGGCTAATGCCTCTTAAAAACATGCCACAAGGTCCATACCAAGAAAAAAAAGAGGAAGAAGAATATCTGATTTATATTATAATTACAACATTTTGAGTGTGTCCAAATACTTGTTCGCAAAATCTGTATTTTTCAATTAAATTAAAATTTAGTCAGCCCCTTTAATGCCCGGACTTCCATATTCTTCTTCATCTTTGATGAGATGTCAAAAAATAAAATGATATTCTAATTGAATAAATTAGTTTTTGGTCGCCAAGTTTGAGTGCCTGATCGTTCATTATATGAGACTTAGCCAAGGTGTTAAATTAGGGGATGGATTTGCATATTTAATACATAACCTGGTTCAGCCCATCATTTCTACCATGTTTTAATGTACCACTTATGTGGAAATTTGTCCTTAAGTTAGTTTAGATTTATTTGCGAAGTCTGAGTAATTAGGGCAACAAGATGTTGGATTTTCTGCTCGTTAAGGCGAAGGATAAGGAGGTTCTATAATGGATTTAAGTAATTAATAAAACAAGCTCCAGACAAAGGTAATGCATGGAATTATAAACCTAAAGCTAGAGGTGAGCTTTTTCTCTTACTATTGTTTCATTGATAACTAATTGGTTTGCCTGAAATGTAATTAGAAGACATTTATATCGAATTATATGTCATTTAAAAGGTAAGACTTTTTTTCAATCTATAAAACCAACAAATGTGAAGAAGAATATGGAATTTACGGGGCTTATGACCGTCAAAGGCTGGTTTAAGTGACCACTTTACACACGTGTAACATTCATCAATCTCCCCATAATTGACAACCTCACTACTTAAATTCTCGGAACTTCTAAATAAATTATTCAAATTCGAAACAAAGTGCTTGAATAACTAGAATTTCACCAGAGACATATATTGGTGAGATAGACAGGCGCCGCGGCGTAGTTGGGTAGACGCTCGACTGCAAAACTAGCGTCGCGGTTTCGATTCCCGCCAATTGCAAAATGAATTCAAGAAAGATTTGTTTTCAATTGGTCTGGGTGTTTGTAATGTATTTTTCACATTTACTTTCCCTATCCTTTCTATCCTACCTGCAGACAAGCATCTAAAATAGACGTTTAGCGGGTTATTCCTAAAAAAACATATTGAGCCGCAACTCTTTCATTTGTATGTGAGGTCCGAATCCTGGGTTATAATCACCGACATGAGAAACGCTAAAAAATATGCATTTCATTTTATTATTTTAATAAAAATTAAATGAAAAAAATACTTCACCAATTTCGCTACTGATAGCGCCTAACCTATAGTAAAATAAAACTACGGGCTGTACCCGGCTACTTGTTGCTGTGGTTCATTCTGAATAGGCAAAATAGAAAGCTTACATTTCTAAAATGTTTAATTTCACAAAGATTTGAAAGTAATAAAAATATTAAGAATCTATGAAGCAACAATGCAATAAAAAACAATAAAAATGCACGTGACGCAATAAAGTGACGGTTGCTGTCAAGTAGCATGTTACCGCCATGAACCATGTTAAATTTCGTACTTTTGCTGTTACTTCCAACATATGAAATTTAAATAACAAAAGACATTAATGTAACAAAAACTGCCTTTACCTTTTCTGAATATTATAATAAATTTTGTAAAAGTTTATAAATAAACTTTTTCTTATTTTTTTGTTTATTATTGAAATGCTTTATTTTTTGTAAACATTATTTTTTTAACATGTGTTCCCTCATAAAATTCATAATTTTATTATTTTAGATATGATTAATAAGAACACCATGTTTAAATAAACAAATTTACTAAAAATAGTGTTCTTATATAACTTATGGACTTAAAAACGATATTATTTTTATTTTTTTTTTTCATTTATTTTTAAAGACAAATTGTTGTGACGTTTTATACTCATATCTTTATTTTTATATTATCCCTGCAAGGAAGAGAAGTGAGCCTTCTTGTTAGTTAAAATACTTCTATTTTTAACCATGAAGATTATTATTGCAAAAAATAAACGCGAGCTTTTATATTAATCCTGTAATAAATATCAATACGTAGCGACTTTTTTGTATTAAAACGTACAAACATAGGCTTGTTATTATGCATACAAGTATGTACATATTAACATAATACAAAGTAATTATATTTTGTTGCTTTTTATGATCTTTCCCATAAAGATAAGAATCATGTTTTTATTTCATAATCCACAATTTTTTGCTGGTTAATAAAGCTCATGCAATATAAACGAAACATATCAAATATTTGACTTTTTAATGTAAGCCAACCAGAATAGCATTAATAATTACTACAAAAGTTACTTAGCATGTAATAAAAACAATTGAAAATCCAGTTAATACCTTTGTTTTTTGTTATCATTTGCAGCTAGGACGAAAAGGATTTACCAAAAATAAAATTAAAGATTTTATTTTAAGTTTTACTTGGTGAATACCACTTCTTCTTTAAATCTACTGTGTTATTTATTGTGTACTTTAAATGAAATAATCAGTTAATAAAATTACGGTTTAAATTGTTTTTTACCTTTTTTTTACTAATCTGATAATGCCATTTTATATATTTTTTCAACTAAATAACAAAAGTAACAGTATAATCGCATTGTTAAGTATAAATTACAGAATATGATTAATTTTATTAATCTATAAGAATTGATGGTGGATATGTCGCTCACTCGTTTCAACAACGTCTTATTTCAAAAATCGTCAAAACACAAATATAATAACATCAAACCAAGTTTTTTTTAGCACACTGTTGACATAAAGGAACTGCGAGGGTGGCTTGACAGTTTTATAATTCCATAAAAGTGTCAAAAGGTGCTAGCCCTGGTTAAAGTTCAAAGTTTATCTTATCTTAAACACTACTGCACGACACTGATTGTCACGTAGGTCATTAAACGTTGTGAGCTTTCAAACAATTGATTGGAGGCTCTAGAAGTCGAACTGAAAACGTTATCAAGGTCGAAACACAGCAGAAAACAATTTAGCAGCTTTGATTGTTGATTGAAATACTCACAATATTTTGAGTGTGTATAAATTTATGTTGTATATATATATATATATATATATATATATATATATATATATATATATATATATATATATATATATATATATATATATATATATATATATATATATATTATATATATATATATATATATATATATACAGTGGGTGGCCAAATTATTAGGGACACTTGTCCTTTTTTGTAATTTTTGAATTTTATGATCAAATAAATTTGTTCTAACTAAAAAATATTATTTATTTTTGTTGCTTGTATCATAATTATTGTTTTTGAGACGTGAAAATGCTGCAAAATATCAAAGAAGTAAGTTTTTTTCTCATTTTAGTGTTAATTAGTGAAAAATGGTGTTTGTGTGAGCTCCGTTAATATTTTTTTAAACCATTTTTCTGTATGTTTTTTGAGTCCAAGACTATAAAAAATTAAGTATTGTTTAATAATTTATTAGTTTTGCTGATTTAATAAGTAAATTTCAATTAATTTCTAATTAAAATTCAATTTAGTTTGAATTGAACCTTAATATTCTAAATTTAAGTATGGGCAAGTCTTTAGACATATCTCCAAGAAAATGTAGGGAAGTATCAACCTAACTACTTCATTCCACATATTTCTAAAGAGAGATAGCAGCACTCACAGGTATTTTGAAGTCTGGAGTCAACCGGATAAAAAGAAAAATTCATAAAAACCCACCTCTAGAAGCAGCCCGCGTCTGAAAAAGTGGCAGAAAAACGATCACTACTCCGGGTGGTCACCGTAAAATCAGGGACATCTATTTCCAAAATCGTAAAACGTGTGTTGATTGTCCACTACGTTGATAAACGATGTAGGAATCAACGCCTCCAAAATGACAGTTTGGAGACGGTTAGTTGAAGTAAATCTAATTGGTCGACGTCAAACCAAAAAATTACGCCTGACTGAGGCCATGAAGAAAAAACGACTCTTATGGGCCAGAACACTCCGGAATATGACTGTTTCGGACTGGAATCGAGTATTTATGACTTATATTTGTATAATAAAATAAGAAGATAATAAAAAATACACATTTTTGCAATCATGGTAATACTTTATAGGTCTGCTTCTAAGACTAGTCAACATTTTAAATTTTGCTGGGAAAAACTTAATTCGTCCGACGGGGCCCAGGAGAAAAATTCCACCCGGACTGCCTGGTGAAGAGGACTAAAAACACCCTGTTAGCATAATGTTGTGGTCTATGATCTCATTTAAGGGTATGGGACGCCTCCATATCATGGAAGGGACCATGAGGCAAGACCAGTACCAGCGAGTACTGAAAAGTCGGCTCCAGCCGAAGCTAAGGAATGGTTCCCTAGTGATGAAGAGTATGTGTTTATGCATGAATAAGTACCGTGTCATAAAGCCAGGAGTGTTACCGCATACCTGGCTGAAAAAAACGTCTGTTGAGTATGTGTTTTGCCTTGCCCGGACAATTTGCTGAATATGAACCCCATTGAAAACATTTGGGGGCTAACGAAACGGGAAATTGCTAAAAAAAGTCATCACCACCAAGCGGTTACTGAAAGAAACTCTTATCAGAGTATGGCATGGTAACCTTAATCTTCGGCACAATACAAAAATCTGCATAGAAAGCATGCCCCGACGTTTGGAAGTTGAAATCGCAGCATAGGGTGTTATTACTAAATATTAAGGTTTTTTCTGAAATTTTTTAAAAATTGCTTTTTATGATAAAAATAAATTACTTTTATTAAATGTTTGATTACATTGTTTCTAAATTCTAAATAAAGCACCCCAATCAATAAAAAAAATAATTAAAAAACCTAATTATTTGCTAATTAAATTCATTTGATCATGAAAATTACAGGAAATTCGAAGTGTCCCTAATAATTTGGCCACCCACTGTATATATATATATATATATATATATATATATATATATATATATATATATATATATATATATATATATATATATATATATATATAAATATGTATATATATATATATATAAATATATATATATATATATATATATATATATATATATATATATATATATATATATATATATATATATATATATATATATATATATATATATATATATATATATATATATATATATATATATATATATATATATATATATATATATATATATATATATATATATATATATATATATATATATATATATATATATATATATATATATATATATCTTACTTCAATTAAATATATTAGAAACGAACATTTAAGAAGAGAAAACCTGAAATAACATTTAATTTATTACGATCCTTCCTTACAATCTATATTTATATTTCTAAGATATCATATCATTCGTAGAGTAAAAATAATCCAGAGTCTGACTATGCGAATTAATCTTTACAAAAAATTAAAATCAATGAATAAAAAAATCGAAGTATAATGGTTTCGTTATCATTAAAGTATAATAAAATATAAAATGTTGAGATAATTTTTAATTTAAAGCGATTTTTTTCCTTGATAATTTCACTTATTTTCGGACTGAATAAAAACAAAAGTCAGCAAAGGAATTGCTTTAGCAAGGACTCCTTTGAACAAAATTGAGTCTACAAACCTTGTCACATAATAACCCTAAGTTACTTAACAACAAACGTTAAATAAATAATTTACCTCGTTTATAGGGAGCAACTTTAGTTGTATATTGAGTTTTAAGTTTAACAAGTTGAAGTTACAATATAAACATTGGAATTTGTTTGTAAAATCAACAAAAGGTAGCTGGAAACAGTGTGTTAGTGTTGTTTGTTGTCCTTTTAATACGGAACGTGATCCAATTACTCCTTCGGTGTTTTGTTAATATCACGCGTATTTGATGTGAACTTCATAGGCCAGTCACTGTGATGTTTGGAATTGCTTTAATTAAATACAGTATCTATTATTTGAAATTATTTTGTAAGTCTTTCTTCTTCTTCCTGACTCCATACCAACTTATCGTCTTTATAGACTGTCGGGATCACCTTTCCTCATCCTCATGTTGTTGGTCCTTCTATCGTGGACAACGTAACCTAGACCATGCTTTCGAATCATGTTATCTTTCTGTAGTATCCCCGAATTGTTTGGTGTTCTTATATATGTCTTTCAATGAAGATCCATGGCGATTGCCTGGTTTACAATACGTTCAGGTTCTGTGCGTCCTATATACCCACACAATTTCAATTGCCTTTTATCTACCTTACTATTGATGTTTGTTATACCCAGGCTTTCAGGAATGCGTAAACACTTTATTTGGTCTGTAAAGAACGCTGTATAAGCCATCTAAGGAATCACATTTTTGCAGTTTCTAGTTGTCTAGAGTAGGTGTTATTCATCGTTTAGCATTCGGAGGTATATAGGAATATTGAAAATATTCCCAATATGAATCCTTAATCTTCTTTATCTCTTATTAAAACAATTATAATTTTGGTTTTATATTAACAGGAAACACGAGCAATTTCACACAAGTCTATGATTGACCCGATAATGGAATGGTTATTGCGAATCCCGCAGTCATAAAGTAGTGTTTTTAAGTGTGAACACAAGGTGAACGATCAATCATTAGAAAAGTGTTATGTTCCTTAAGTTACCGAATAACGTTGTGACTTAAAAAATCAAAGATTAGAATTATTTTATCAGGAAGAAAACAAAATCAATAACATATTAAATTTTCTGTTAACATAACATTTTCATCCCGCTTAACGGAGATAGAAATGTTTAATTGGAATCGAATATTGATCCGGAACATCCAATATCCCGGGTTTTATTTCTCTTTTATTGTCAGCCGAAATATGTTTCCAAACTTGCCTATTTGCCTCATAAAGCTTTCTAAAAATGCCTGTAGAGTGTAGCTACATCCGGAAAATTGTTTTACTGCCGGATTTTCAATACCCAGCCGGAAATAGTTGTATTGATACTGTGTGAAGACAGATTTAGGAAGCATTTGTTCGCTCCAAAGGATATTTGAATTTGTCCGATATCGATCCGCATTGACAGTTGAGCAATTTTATACTATTATCACTGAAAACATTTGCCTGTTTTTATTGTTATTTTTTTATGAATTTATCAACACTCACTCATTTATAGGCCACAAAATCACTTGTAAAAGAATATTGATAAATATATATACAAATATGAACGTTGTATGGTTCAAAATCTTAAATCCCCTAAAGTTATTTAAAGATTGCTTTAAAATGTTGTCACAATTTTTTTATAAACCTGTGAGAGGTATTTTTACCAGATTTTTTTTGCAACATTGGCAATGCCATATGTTGAATGGAACATCGTCTTTTACAATACTAGATAAGTGTTGTGGTGGACTGCGTGCTTCTTGGCAGCGGTTGTCATTTAATTGATTTTTGATACTCTTATTGCTTCACAAGCATTTTGAAATTAAACATGTTAGAAATGTCTGTTTTCTATTTTTTGTTCATTTAACCAGATTGTGCCACAAGATTGTGTCACAAGATTGTGCTAATTAACCTAGATTCTTACATACATTTCATGAAATTTTTGTTATTAAAAAATCTTAAAATTTGATGTATTTTGATGTTGCCGAAGAAAAAGCATGAAAAGATGTTTTCAACTGTAGCATAAATATAACTTCCGAAATTTAAGGCTGTGGCTGTCGTTATCAATTATGGATAGAATGGTAAATGTTGGTAAATGTTAAAATGTGATCACTTTTTATTCTAAATAATTAACAACAACAAAAAGATGTTAAAACCTCATTTCCTTATAGAGGAACTTTGTTAGGATGTCATTTCGGGCAATATATAATCTATGATTTATTTAACCACACCGCAGTTGCTGTGTGCAGTTGCTTGTTATCGATAAAATTAAGAAAGGTGTGTTGAGATGGTTTGGACATGTAGAACGAATGAGTGAAGAAAGAACGGTAAAACAAATTTATGAGGCGAATGTTAGCGGGAAAAGAAGCAGAGGAAGACCGAGAAAAACATGGCACGATCAGGTATGCCAAATACTTGAAAGTGGTCAGGTTAGGAGTCGTAACAATCGGCGGGTATGTATGAGGAGATGCATGAACGTGGAAGAGGCGAAGAATGTTTGCAAGGACAGAGTGGTGTGGCGCTCTATTCTCTCTGCCTACCCCTGCGGGGAAGCGGCGTGATGGTTAGTTAGTTAGTTAGTTTAGTTGCTGTGTGTTTTGAACACATATTAGACTCTCAATTAAATGACTTTGACTAAAGCGGAAGTGCTTCAACTAAAACTTTGTGGTTGAAAACACATAAGACCATGATACTTTAAGCCTAGCAGAGGTTAGCGTTTAATAAGTAGATACCGTACTTAAACATTGCCATTCGCCAGGAACTACGCTTGGATGGCTTGACTCTGGCCAATATCTGTACCCAACGGATTCTCCAGTTCTTTGGACACGTTGCGCGTGGTAATGAGGATAGCCTGAAACGACTAGTTGTGATCGGTAGCCTGGAGGGAAAAAGAGGGAGAGGAAGATCCCCACACGATGGACCGATCAAATTAAGGCAGCAGCAGGCACCTCAGTGGTTGGAGCGCTACGTGCAGCGCAGTCAAGGGATAACTGGAGAAGAGTCATTGCTTCTGCAAGGGTCACAACCCTCAGCAATGAGGAATAAGACGGAGAAGAAGTACCTAAACAAATATTTAAATATCCGTCGTCGTCTCAGTTAGAAAATCCTGATTTACTTAAAAATTTCTAACTTTCAAATTTTATTTTAAATTAATGTTTTATTCAGTAATTCTCAAAATTTATTTAGATTGAACGTTTAGTTTTAAAAAAAACATTTCATTATTACAAAAATCAAATAACCTTCCGATCATATTTCTCTATATTCCCTTCAATATATACATAAAATAGAAGCCATAATTTCTCAAAATAATGAAAAATTAGGCACTAAATGACATATCGAGATATGTTATTGTCTTACAGAAACAAATAATATTTTATTTATACGAAAGGAAGATGGAAGTCTGAGCATTATAGAGTTTATTGCCTGACATTTGGTTGGGTTACGTGCCCACTTCATACACTTGTATAACGTTAACCATTTTGCAATATTCAAAATAACCATTCCTTCATCAGGTTAATTAAAGACTGTAGTTGTCCTAATGAGGGAATGGTTACGAAAGCGGTAGTAGTGAAGTAGAGTTTTTTTTTTAAAAAGTGGTATTACACAAAATAAACGATGAATGGTAAGGATAGTGTTATATTATCATACCATAATGTTAATAATACTTTTGAAATACAAAAAAAGGAATAAAATATAATTCTTTGGAATTTCTTTCAAATTAAATTGAATCCACAAACGATTGAACGTATGATAATCATAACATTATTCTGTCTCTATTTTCGGCTGTAAAACCACATATTCGCGTTGGGAATTGACTCCCTTAATTCAGAAAAAAGTCCATTTATCCGCAACAATAGCCTAGTTGATGGGGAACATTATCTAAGGGTAGGTCACATTATTTCCCTTTGTTAAGTTTAAAGCCTGAAATTGGCTCCTCTAACCATTTTCTAGGATAGGCGAGAGTGTATTACGTTAGAAGATATTTGGTCAATTTAGAATTTAACAGTGATTGATTGTACGGGAATATACTTTGTCTTCGGGCCTAAATAATTTTTATGATAAATGGCATAATGCTCTCATAAAATAGACAAATGGCTGAAAAACCTATTTGATGTCTATAAAAATCTCATTTTTTCAAAAAACATTTTTTCTTAAATTTTCACAGCAAAGCGTAAATAGTTATGGAGGAATACAAAAAAAAAAAGTTTTATTTATTATATTTATTGAGATTTTGATGGTTATTAGAAGTAATGTGTACAAGGTACATAATATCGGGAAGGGAGCGTTAATAAAGGATTTATACAAAGGGAAGATGGGATTTGTCTTGGTCGAGACATCTGTTATACATAAAAACCTGCCATAGTAATCTTTCAATGAATAAAAATTTTAAAATTTGCAATGATCATATTATATCATATATTATATGTACTCGTTTAATTTTTCACTCCTTTTTCAAAAAATTAAATAAAAAAAGCCAACTAATATTTTCAAAGAAATTTCGAACTTTTAAAAAATTAGATCAAATTTCAAACTATGCATAAATTTTTGGCTGTTAGCCATTTGAAACTGACTAGAGATATCCCTTGCCCAAATAAGCTAATTTTTATCATTTGCAACACATATAGATATTGCTAAATAATGAATCCACGCGGAATGACATGTAGGAGATACTTTGCGCCATTTCCTCCATAGGCGTGCAGTGAATAATATCGCAACAATAATTTCCAAAGCAGATAAATCTCACAAATGAAAACCGTTCCACTCTGAGAAGATGAAAGCTTTCCATTTTCCCTGGCGGGCTGCCGAGTCTCAGAACAGGTGCATTATGAAAACTTTTGTAATTTGTAAGCTGCTCAACTGAAAAGCGAATCAGATTAGGGCGTTATTGTTGTGAAGCCTTATATTACTATGGGGATTATGGGTTTATAGCTGGCATCGCTTGCATTCTTCCCGTAATTCCCAATTTAAAAAGTAGGTTGCGAAATGCGGAAATCATTCCTGTTTCAATTTAATTTTAATGTACTTCCATACATATTTTATCAAACAATAATACAAAACATTGCGACGATTTGCTCATAAATAACTTGAATTTTTACTTTGCTTCTTCATAATTACCATAATTTCACCGGTAACGAGATCATTTTTGAACGGTCGAATTCTTTATTTAATTATTTTTTAACCTTTTTTTCTATACTTTTTCAAAGTGAACATAATAACACTGTTTTTAAAAGCAGATTTACAACATTTTGAATGTGTCCAAATACTTGTTCATAAATTTAAATTATCTCTAATTATAGGAGTCATTTCTCAAATATTTTAGTTTTTATTATTTTTTTAAAGTAAAAAATTGTAAATAAATTGACTGGTCAAATTATAAGCTAAAATAATAAAAATGAAAATTATATTATATGGCGTTTCTCATGTTTATGAAAATAATCCAGGATTCGGACCTCACATACTAATACTCGTAAAAGAGTTTCTGCTCAATAAAAACCTTTTTTTCATCTCACCAATAGAAATTCTAGTAATTCAAGAACAATGTTTCGAAATTGGTTCATATAATCAGAATAACTTCCTAGAATTTGAGTAGTTTGGTTGTCAATAATGGGTAGAATTGGTGAATGTTACACAACGTGTGTAAAGTGATCAATTAAACCCGACTCTGACGGTCGTCAGCCCCGTAAATGCCCAGACTTTCATATTCTTCTTCATCTTTGATGAGATTTCAAAAAATAATAAAATACATAATTTATACATACCTACGTAGCTATTAACAAACATATTGTTATTGAAAAAAAATATTTTCTTCATTTAACGTGTTTGATATATGATTCCCTTTCGTCAAGATATTTCGAACAACACAATCGAACCATGCGATCAGATTAATCGTTTAAAATCATGTAAAAATGTTTTTTGTTTCAGAATTTATATACCTTGTTCATACTGAAAGTGTTGAAACACGGTTTTAAAGGAATTAACGTCAAGGTTTGAAAAATTATTTTGTAGCATGAAAATCTTTTTACGGCGCAGTTTTTATATTTTATTTTAAGAGTGGAGTCTTGCTCAGACTAATAACTGAGAATAATTATATTTTAAGCTTTACTTTAAGTCCTTAGGTTTTCAATTAGGTCTGAAAATGTATAAACTTTTGAGTGTGTCCAAATTCATGTTCAAAAATCTTGGTTTTCTCCATATAAGAGTCATATTTACATATTTTTTGACACCTTAACATAAAAGAAGAATATGGATGTCTAGATTATATTTACAGACCCTTTGAAATTTTATAGGCTGGTTATGAGTTCTTCAACAAGTATTTAGACACATTCAAAATGTTGTTTATAAAATAACTGGTCAAATTAAAAGCTGCATTAAAATTGGGAACTATATGTTGAGGCGTTTTGCAGTATGTAAAAATAACCCGAGGTTCGGATCTTGCATACATCTTAAATAAAAAGGCCATTTTTGTTTATGTTTTACTTGGTAAATATTACATTTTCTTAAAATCTATTGTGACACGTGTTTCGATGTACATATTCCGCATCGCTTGTGTATGTGATACAAAGTCTAAATTTTCTTCTTCTCCTTCTAACCCTTATCCACACCCAATGGTGCATAGGGCACTGCATCGTATAAAAGCAGTGTAATCTTGATTTTTAAATACACGAAGGAAAGGTGATCAGCCTTCCGCTTCAGGTACCAGTCCAGGGTCATATTAAATAAATATTGGACTGAAAAATCACAAATATTTATTTTGACCCTATTGGAATCGTACCCGGGACCTCCAGCATGGTAGCCGAGCGTCCTGACAATTACACTACGGATGTGGACTAAATTTTTGAGTTACATAAAGGATGAAGAATGGGTAGGAGCTGTGACTTTTTTTTAACTGTAAGAAAATAGACAATAGCGTGGAAACTTTATTGTCTTATTACTAATAATAGGTTTATTTTAATTTTTATTTGTATGTATTTTTATTGTTCGATAACGTTGAAGTTTACGACTTTTCGTATAAATAATTTTAAGGATTTCTGATTTTTGGAATACGAAGGAACCGAAACATCGACACAATACTACCAGTATAAAATAACAATATTTATTCTAATCATACATTAACAATATTACGTAGATATAATAGACAAAAATATCGAAATCTTTTAGTACACAACCATGACACACGATTAACAAACAATGAAAGTTTGATAGTCCCAAGAATTAAGAATAAACATGGGAGTCGAACACTGCAATATATCGTTCGGGAACATTTTTAATTTGTTGCCGACGGATGTAAGAGGTCAAAATAAAATATGGAACAAAGGCAAAATAAAGGACCGGGTAAATGATCAAGAGTTATTTTTTTGTAAATTATACAATGTATATATTCTTAATTTTTCTCTTCTTTGTGTGTATATTAGGTTAAAATAATTAAAAACAATAAAAATGAAAAAAACAATAAACTCCACTGACAAGACACACAAGGTGGCTTGATGGTTCTCTGCGAAAAAAAACTATAACCTTTGTTAAAAATTATGATTTTAATAAATGTATGCAATTTACGTTAGTAATTTTTTTTTCATACTTATTTAAATTTTGATTCAGGCGAGTGTTGTGATCTGACTGGTCACTTAAAAGTATTTTATTCGCAACTCACTATCTCTGAATCGTTAGAAGCATTTTTGGCTTTAAATAGGGCAATAAATAGGTTTAGTCACCCCGGGCTTCTGATTTTTATTTTTCGCTGACAATGAATTGTTTGAAAATTAAATCAAATTAATTGCACGCCATAACTAACATGCTACTAAAACGCCTTCATTATATCACGTGGGCGTTGAAAGGATCAATAGTTGTTTTAATCCTTTAATACTAAAATGAAGCCTACGCAATTGTTCAAAAATTCATCAGCAGCTACCAGTTATTTAACTGTGAAAATTTTGTAAATTCTTTATTTGTTTTTATGAATGATTTTTATTTTTTCGTACTTAACTAATAGATTAAAAGAATTTGATTTTTTAAAATAATTTTATTCAAGAGCTTTGTAAGTATTCATTAGACACAAATTAATTATATACAAGTTTTATTTTAAAACTAACTCTCACGCCGTTTTGCCAGAGGGGTAAACAAACATATAAGTTCATAAAAGTTCATACATATACACATATTGATTATTTTTCAATAATAAAAGAATTAGCTCTTATTTGTCTATGTAACGTGGATTGCGTGTTCTTTGTATCGTATTAAACTTCATTTGCCTTGATTTATTCATAATTATGCCATCAAATTTTGAACATCAAGTCAATAGTCCTTACATTGCCCTTTGTATGAGTTGTTATATCACAGACCAGCCTTTGGACATAATGAAAACATTACAACCCTCGCATTACTTGCATGACCCAAAATGCCTGTGGCGATTACGTCTTTATTTCACGACATATATTTTTTAAACATTATGACAATGTCTTCAGCGCTCCGTTACAACAATTTGCTATAAAAATAAATATGCCATTACTTGAAGTAGGAATTATTTCAAGTAGTTTGGAGAAGATTGATGCATAACATGAACTGTTTTCTTCCTTAACACAATAATCGTCTTGTGTGCCAAAATGGCTTACTATAAAACGAAATGGTGGACATTTATATAAACGACGAAATTTCACTTTGGAAAATATCAGGTATGAGGTAAAAAAAATCATTATGATTTTTCTTTTATGTAGAAAATTTTCTAGAGATATTTTTGAATTTCCAAAGCAAACGATTTATAAATGCATTAAACTTTCAGGGATTTATGAAAATAATTAACATTGTAAAAATTCAACCAATTTATTATTATTTTGATTTAATCTGCAATTATCTTTTTATGCTGTAGTTTATTCCTAAAGAAACACCTTATAATTTCAGCGACTAAAGAGACACATATTTAGTTTAAAGATTTTTTTAAGTGATTGTTTAATATTGAGTATTAAATTTTGTGTCTTGGAAATAGGACAAAGAACATAAATTGGAAAAATTCTAAATAAATAATTATGATAGAAACTATTTTTAAGAAACGTAGATGTTCGTTTTAGTAAAAACAAAAAAGTTAAATTAATACAATTATATCCTTCAATAATTTCAGAATACCAAAATGTAACTCAAAGCATTAGCAACAAAATAACAGATTTTTAAAAAGGTAATTAACCATAACCTAACTATGAGTATTTCAATGTTTTAAAATTAGTACATAAATCCTGAGGATGACAAGGTTCTTGTCGAAACGGGTTGAAAAAAGTGTACCAATAAAAAGTGGTTAAAAGAAAGTTGTTTTATTTTGTAAAGAATATCTGTAGTTCTCCAAACTCAAAAAGTATGCGAATAAACTCAAAAGGTGAAAATATACAAGTTTTCTATTTTTATATTTAATTATTAAGAATACATATTATCGGTTCCGTGGAATAGTCACCATCAGACACAAAATAAGAAATGACGAGACAACGTAAAACGTTCTTTAGGAATTTAATAGGTTGTAAAATAGTTTACCTTAGACACATGTACAATGTCACAAACGTTAAATTCTTAAGTCGGTCAAGAATGGGGAGATGGAAGAATTTAGGTAACAGGAGAATTTTGTGGCTATGTTAAATTCTCAGTGTGCACGAGTTAGAGACATGAACTAGCTTTTTCCATAGTCTGTAGACCAAAGCACATTTAGCAAATTTATCCCCGAAATTCTTCAAACGTAAAAGTGAAAAAGAATATTCAATATATTTTTTAAATGGAATAACCCGCGAACCCTCTACACTTAAAGAGGATTTTCTGCACGTAGAATAGTAAGAATAGGGAAGGTAGATGTGAAAAATACATCACAAACACCCAGACCAATTGATAATAAATTGTCAGGATTCGAACCCATGACGTCAGGTTTGTAGTCGAGAATCTACCCAACTACACCACGGTGCCTATTTTTTTTCTGAATAACTTGATCATTTCATCGGTATGTCATTACTCTAAAATATTTTTTTTTCTTCTGTAAATAAGGGTTGTGTGTCCACAGATAACTCTTACATATACTACATATTCTAACAAATGTATATATTCGGTACAGTGAAGAGAAAATGCCAGCTTCCAATGGATTCCTGATACCAATCTTAATTTATGACAGTAAAGCTTGGAGTTGGCAAAAGAAGGATAAAAAAATATTGCAGTCTAAATGCGATCTCTCAGACGAATCTATGTATGATAGATGTTAAAATGGTGAAATAAGAAAATAATACAAGGCTGACGTTAGCATTATCGATAAAATTAAGAAAGGTGTGTTGAGATGGTTTGGACATGTAGAACGAATGAGCGAGGAAAGAACGGTAAAACAAATTTATGAGGCGAATGTAAGTGGAAAAAGGAGCAGAGGAAGACCGAGAAAAACATGGCACGATCAGGTATGCCAAATACTTGAAAGTGTTCAGGTTAGGAGTCGTAACAATCGGCGGGTATGTATGAAGAGATGCATGAACGTGGAAGAGGTGAAAATGTTTGCAAAGACAGAGTGGTGTCGTTCTATTCTCTCTGCCTACCCCTGCGGAGAAGCGGCGTGATGCTTAGTTTAGTTAGTTAGTTTTTACGAAGGATGTTTGCAAAGACGCAGTGGCGTGGCGTTCTATTCTCTCTCCCTATCCCTTCGGAGTAGAGGGGTAATGATTAGTTAGTTAGAAATAGGGTCGATATCTACTTAAAATGTAATTTAGATTGATTATATTATACGTATCTTTGAAATTCCATTGATTATAAGTTGATTGAGAAAGTAGGTCTATAACTAAATAATATGTCATGATGTCTTAGAAAAAAAAGTTTCCAGTCCTCTGATGGAATAGGTAATTTGTGATTCGCAGTAATATGTTTTTGTAGGAAAAACAAATTTAGGGGTATAATTATTTTGATTACCTTATGGAATACTTTATATTCATAAGAAAACATGAATAAAAGGCTTCAAATTATTCCTTTATTCAAAATAACATGTTATTTTACTCCGAAACATCGAATCGGTTGATATTCATATGGAAATTGGTTTTCCTTTACGATTCTTACCCCTTTCCATCCCCAATGGTGCAAAGGGCACTGCATGTGATCGACAGGGTATTAATGGGATATTCGCAAAGATAGAACTCATTCGCCGGCTAACCGCCGAAGAGGTAACATGTCTTTCCACGCCTGATTTTTTTTATAATGTATGTTAGTTTTTGTTTTTTCGATGTTTAGAATATATATATGGGTAAAATATTTTCATTTATATTTTTAACTCCTTACCTTTCAATTACTCTTTTCTTTTCAAAACCACGTGTATACTAAAAAAAAACATATTTTCTCATTACAAAATCAGTGTTTTAAGAATAGATTCAATAATGTGAAATGTTACCAGGATTAAACAAAAATTATGTTACATTTTATCATATGTTGGGTCTCAAATAAATATCTTGATAAAGATCGAGAAGCTTTAAAAGTTGAGAATATGGACGTCTTAATATTTACAGGGTCTATAAGCTGTGATTAACTAACTGGTTTATATGTTAACTTTGTATACATGAGACGGTATATTACTTTCAACACGTTTTATCTGCCTCCATAATATATAAAATAAAAATATTTGACAATCATGTTGGAAGTCTTGGGTTCTATTCATAGGGGAGTGAAAATTAAATTAAAAGATTTTATTTTTACATTTAACACATATTATTATTTTTTTTTTTTTGACATCTCATCAAAGATGAAGAAGAATATGGAAGTCTGGGCATTTACGGGGCTGACGACCGTCAGCCCCGTAAACGTGGAACATTCACCAATTCTACCCACTATTGACAACCACATAACTCAAATTCTTGGAAGTTCTATATATATGAACCAATTTAGAATCCTACATCTCACCAATAGATGTCTCTAGTGAAGTTCTAGTGATTCAAGAACAAGGATTCTAAATTGGTTAAAGAATTTGAGTAGGGTGGTTGTCAATAATGGGTAGAATTGGTGAATGTTACACGTGTGTAAAGTGATCACTGAAACCAGCCTATGACGGTCGTCAGCCCCGTAAATGCCCAGACTTCCATATTCTTCTTCATCTTTGATGAGATGTCAAAAAAAATAATATGAAAATAACTCCTGTAATTGGAGATAATCCAGATTTTGTGAACAAGTATTTGGACACACTTAAAATGTTGCATTTAACACATATTAAATAACACTTTGGACTCGTATCTTAAACGCAGATCTGTTCTCCTTGCTGCCATGTAATTAACGATCGAGATAACAATGGTTTGAGACGATGCAGTGCCTATGCACCATTTGGTGTGGATTAGTATTTAGAAGAAGAATAAGTGTTCCAGATGTTGTCACCTTATTTATACTTAATGTAAAAATAACGATATCTTTATAACTTAAGTTAAATACATCGACAAAAAATAAATCTGGTTTTTAGACACCCTATTTAATACAAAATTTATTTTGCTTTACTTCAACTTTTTAACACCCTTTTTTATATTTAATAAGTTCCGGATTATCACGCGTCGTATTACTCCGTAAAAACTTTCGTTTTGACGGATTTTCACACAGAAATACATAACTGTAACAAAAAATATGTCAACTTTTTCCCTATTTATAAAATAACTTCAGATACCCGATTAAATTGCCATTAGTTAGGTTATTTGAAATATTTTTTCCCCTAATGTTACGTAAACGATAAACGATATTTTATTTTACGGCTATTAATGAAAAAATATGTCCTCTGGCACCTACTAGATCCGTTTGTCGATATTTTTTATAAATTATTTAAAAGAGATAAAAAGTTATCTCCATAAATATTATTTTTTAGAGATTATTACCACATTTAAACAATTTATGGGCAGATTAAGTGTGTCGAATAAAACATCTTCATCACATTTTATCACTTTTATTGACCGAAAAATATACTGTAATTGAGGTACCGTAGGATATTTTACGAGCTTGTGAGATCGTATATTACATACTCCTTCGGTTTTATATGACAAATATTTTTTTAAATTTTTACTAACAAACAAAAGATTTTCTTGAATGTTTTCCGCAGATACTTTGTGGCACATTAATAAACTTTATGAAATTAAATAACTAAGTTTTAACCACTTTTTATTATTATAATTTAACCTACCGGTTTCGACAAGAACCTTGTCATGATCAGGGTTTATTTTAATTAAAAAACATTAAAATACTCTCACCAAAAACTTCCACACACTCCGTAAAAATCCTAAAATAGGATTTAGATACTTTAATTATATATATTGTTTGCAAAAATGTTAGTTATGTTAATATATAACCACTGATCAGTGAATAATTATATACTAATACTTATAATATTTTCGTAATAAAAATTATAAAAGTAAAAATGACTAACCAAAAAGTAAGTTTTAATAATATTGAGAATAAAGATTTGAGAATAATATTTTATTATTAAAATTTAATTAGTGAATAGCTCGACTACCATCTACGGGCACGATTAATGATAATACAAAAGTACCTACAAGACGCCATGAGGGGTGGTATTGTTTGAACAAGCTTTAACGTTCTAGCTGACCAGTCCGTATTCGTACCGTAATCTATGACGCGACTACCGGAGCGTTAAGTTCAGTGTTCATCAACATCTACAGTAGTGCACTTAACCCACACAACTACTAATGAAAACGTATAAACAACTAAGTAATCTGATTCCCATAACTCACAAAGTTTTGTGCTGTGAAATGAAATTCTTCAACGTCTTCAATCTATGCAACGCTTACTTAGTCTTAATCTTATCGGTTTTCTATTTTAAGGGTACGAAATTATCCCTCTATTTTCTTCAATCTATTTGCCTCTTTTTTATCGTAGTGATATGGTTAGGTTAGGCTTGGTTAGGTAAGGTTACAATTTCATTTGACAGCACAGAGTTTTGTGCTGTGAAATGAATTTCTTTAGCATCTTCAGTCTATGCAACGCTTACCCAGTCTTTTCTTACCCGTTCGAGATTATTCCTCTATTTTCATCAATGCATTTGCTTCTCTTTAATTGTAGTGTTATGGTTAGATAAGGTAAAAATTTCATTTCACAACACAAATTTTTGTGCTATCAAATGAACTTTTTGAGCGTATTCAAGCTATGCAACGCTTAACCAGTCTGCATCTTATCTGCTTTATTCCCCTATTCTCATGTGTGCTTTTGCTTCTCTTTTATTGCAGTGATATGGTCAGGTGAGGTTAGAATTTCACTACACTGCACAATTTTTTGTGCTGTCTAATGAAATTTTTCGGAGTCTTAACTTTACGCAATGCTTATCCGGTCTTAATCAAATCTGCTTTCTATTTTAATAGTACAAAATTATTTCTCGTTTTTATCAATACATTTGCCTCTACGGTTTTTTTTTATTATAATTTTTATAGAAAAAACGTAAACTCAACGAACTCAAACCAAAATACGTAAATAAACTCTTTGAATACAAATTTCGTTAAAATATTTTAAAATTTGAATTGTACCAACTTGAAATTTTTCATTAAGGAATCCTCATGAACTCACAGCATATTGGAGCCATGTTTGGCTTCTCAATACGTGCAGTTCAAACCAAATTCATTAGAATATCCATTTCGTATTTTCCGCAGTCTTTTTGAAAGCTGATACTGATCATATCGGAACATTATCCTTCATACTCCGTAGAGTCTGATGAAATGAAGCTCTATACGTTTAGGCATGAATATTAGATTTTATCTCCAAGCCAAGAAAAGTCCATTTTCAAGTCGAGTAGAACTACACATACAGGGTGGCACAAAACTGATCACTCTAACGGAAGATATTTATTGATTTGGCGTTTAATTTGTAGAAACTCCATTTTAGTTTATGTACCTACTAATTTTAAATCAACCACAGATTTTTTGAGTCTACTAAGTTGTATTTCATTAACAAAAATACAAAAAAAAATATTGTCACAATTGTTTTGCATTGTCAGGGCATTATCAAAATTATTAGGGCATTAGAGTATTCGTTTGATAATGCCCTAACAAGGCGAAACAATTGTCACAGTATAATTTTTTTTAGTGTTTTTGTTAATAAAATACTACTTATTAGACTCAAAAAATCCGTGTTTGATTTAAAATTAATACATAAACTAACGGAAGACGTTATAATTTTTGCAAATTATATACTTTGCGACTGTCTATATTATAATTAAAATAAAACTTTGTTTTAAAATCACTATAAATATTTAATTATAACATAATCATAATGTCTACCGCTTTCGCAGCTAACCGCTTGTTTTTCAAGACTGATTAGCACTTTTAATAAGTATTAGTCTTGAAAAAGAACCAGTTAGCTTCGAAACTGGAAGATATTATAATTAAATATAAAATATAACTTTGTTTTAAAGTGATTTTAAAACAAAGTTATATAGAATTAAACGTCTGAATGGCATCTTCTGTAGCGTTTCTAAAAGTGTAATTAAGCCATTCTTGCACTAAATGAGCGATTTGTGAACTAGAAAACTGCAGTAAACAATCAAATTCAAGGTGTTGCAAAATTAAACATCCAATTTTGTTTTTGAATAACAGTTTTACTAAATAGATTTTTAAAAAAGGAGTAATAAAAATGTTAATTTGAATCATTATAATTTTTTTCTGTCGAGTAGAAAAGATGATATCCGTCAAGTGGCTGCAGCCGTTGCCGATACATATTTGTGCCTATTTCATATTTTTTTATATATACTGAATCTGTATAGTTTACGAATGTCAAATATAATTGACGTACAACGCCATTTGCAAAAATTATAACATCTTCTGAAAGTGTGATTAATTTTGTGCCATCCTATATATTCTAGAATATTAACACCAGCTTTAGACTTCTTCATTTTATTTTTCATACGGACAAAAATATACATTATTCAAAACTGTAATATTGTGAGACGACATTACTTTTTCTTGCTATCATACTCATTTCCAGAAATTGTCAATGCATAATAACGTTATAAAGAAATGAAGTCATAACTCACGTGTTTTTACGTGGTATATGATGATTAAAAAGTTTTTTATTAAAACGATAAAATATGTTTTAAAATAACTTACAATAAAAATCATAATAATAATTCACAAATAAATTAAATTGAGTTAAATGTGCAGAATTATGTCAAATATATTTCGAGTACTACATGTATCTTCTGTTTAAATATTTTACCCTTGTCTTCAAAACTGATGTTCGATATCAATGAAAATGTATTTTAAAATAAAATATTTTATAATAATCATAATAATGCACGAAAATCCAAAATTGAGTGAAATTTTATGCACCAAATAAAGTAATTCATACGTTTTTGTCGCAGATCTCAACCCAGTCATTCAAATTGTACCTACATAAATAACATTAAAAAATTTATAATTTTTTAAAAACGTTTTGATAAGAAAATCATAATAATGCACAAAAATACAAAAACATTTTGAATATGTAAATGCTTTTCCGGGAAAGAGTAAAACGCCAAAAAATGTGAGATTCACCTTCCACTCATGATTAACTTTGGTTGGTTAGAAGATATTGCTTTTTAGCAATAAACCCGCCAATGTACTTTATTATTTTCTGTACTTGAAGTTTAAATAAAAAAAAATAGAAAAATTAACAACCTCACTACTCAAATTTTTGGAACTCCTACATATAGCATAAATCTCAAGATTCTCTTCTCGTACATGTGAATTTACAAGAGCATTCTATGGAAAGATTGCAAACGCCCTGCAAATGCCAAGACTTTCATATTATTCTTCGTCTTTGTTGAGATGTCAAAATATGAAAAAACCCTGATTTGTGTTAGTATTTGTACACACTCATAATGTTGTGTATAAAAAATATATTCACACAATTAACTCATGTTCATTCACGTTATTTTATTTGATATGTAGAGTACTTAACAAAATCCATTTCGGTAAAAAAACGCATTTACTGAAAAAAAGTTAGCTTAGCTGAAAATCCTTTTCCTAACAAATATTTAGTAACATTACAAATAAAAAAAATAAAAAAAACTTTTTGTCGTCCTGAAACCGTTAAATGTAATATTTTCGAGCCATTATTTAAATATGTTAAGCCTATTGTCAACGTACTTTGATCATAATAGCCTACAGGTGACTAAATAATTATGACGATACGGATACCTTTCCATTCCATAAAAAAGCTTTCACGATGAAAGCGTAGAGGATATGGTAATATCAGCCTGAAAAGTGCGTGATAGAATTTATATATGTAATTATATTAACCCTTTGCGCCTTGCTCAAAAATAATAAAAAATATTTTAAATTATCATGAATGCCACTGTACACATTGAAAATTTGGAAAAAATGAATTACCCGAAAAGCGTCTATTTTAGAAGCTTGTCTGCAGGTAGGATAGTAAGGATAGGGAAGGTAATTGTGAAAAATAAAATCACAAACACCTAGACCGATTGAAAATTAATCTTTCTTGAATCTTGAATTCATTTTGCAATTGGCGGGAATCGTACCCGCGTCGCCAGTTCCGCAGTCGAACGCCTACCCAATTACGCCACGGCGCCTGTCATTGATTACATTATCACCGACATACACACGAGTTTATCAATGTCATCGTTTGCTCTATGTATATTAAATGTTAAATCAAACAAAGATTTTTTGAGTCTAAGTTGCATTTTATTGTTAAAAAACACATCAAAATTGATATTGTGACAAAAAATGTCATCGTTTGCATTGAAAACGCATCATATCAAAGTGCGTCTATTAAGTTGTATTTTATTTTAAAAAAAAAAAAAAAATAAATATATTTATATATATATATATGTATATATATACATATATATATATATATATATATATATATATATATATATATATATATATGTATATATATATATATATATATATATATATATATATATATATATATGTATATATATATATATATATATATATATATATATATATATATATATATATATATATATATATATATATATATATATACATATATATATATGTGTATAAATATATATATATATATATATATATATATATATATATATATATATACATATATATATATATATATATATATATATATATATATATATATATATATATATATATATATATATATATATATATATATATATATATATATATATATATATATATATATATATATATATATATATATATATATATATATATATATATATATATATATATATATATATATATATATATATATATATATATATATATATACATATATATATATATATATATATATATATATATATATATATATATATATATATATATATATATATATATATATATATATATATATATATATATTGTTTGCAATGAAAACGCATCATATCAAAGTGTTAAATATTCTTGCATGAAAATATTTAATCATTCATTCCAAAAAGAAAAAAAATTAAATGGTGTGTCTTTCGTGGGGTTAAAAAATAAAAACATTATAATTTCTTTGCAAATATTTCATAATTTACCCATCATTATCATTTACGACTGTATGTCGTTAAATGGTACAATATTTATACTCTAGATGGGAACTTCTGGTAAAAGCTTCTCACACCCCTTTCTCTGAATCTTATAATAATTCCTAGAGTTTATAATTATCATTTCGGCCTCGCTTATAAAGTTTGGAACAAGTTTAGTTCACGCAGTACCCTTTACAATTAATTTGAAAATATTTTTTGTTTTTCATTTACGATACCGCTGATGTTACTGACACGTAATAGGTTCTTATTTTTAATTAAGATTAGCAGAACGACTTTTTTTTTAATTATATCTTTTATTTAAATATATAAAAACAAATACACCGACCATTACGTCATTTAAGTAGTAATGAGATAAAAAAATGTTTTCAATAAGAATTCTATAATGTGTCATATTTTTTCATCGTGAGGGCCAATTAAAGCGAATGAAATGAATGAATGTGAAGAGGATATCACACAGATTGGACAAAAATATTTACCCACAGATTGGTGTGGCATTCTATTCTCTCTGTCTATCCTTGCTAGAAAACGGCGTGATGTTAGTTAATTTAGTAAGATTTGTATAAAAAGCGTCATTTACAGTCTACACTCAGCACGACAGTGTACATGCATGCAAAAGTCTATTTCAAGGAATATGATTTTTTTAATTAATGTTTTACAAAGTAAATTCCCTCTTTTTCTTAAAATCTACTATGACACGTGTTTCGATGCATTCCGCATCATTTTCAAACACCGGATTCCGATGCATTCCGTAAAATGATGCGGATTGCATCGAAATGAGTGTCATAGTAGATTTTAAGAAATAGTGGTATTTACTAAGTAAGTGAGTTTTTTCTACTAAGGAGTCATTTTTACATTTTGACATCTAAAGATTGATGAATAATAATAATAATAATAAAACCCTTATCCGCACCCCAATGGTGCATAGGGCATTGCGTCATATAAACGCAGTGTTATCTTGATCGTTTTACACATGAAGGAAAGGTGATCAGCCCTCCGTTTCAGGTACCAGTCTAGGGTAATATTAAATAAATATTACAGTGAAAAAATCACTTATATTTATTTTACTCCCCTTAGGGATCAAACCCGGGACCTCAAGAACGGTAGCCGAGCGTCCTGACCATTACACTACGGAGGCGGACGAATAATGAATAAGAATATTGAAATTTAAGAAGTCATAGCCTACGACAAGTTATAAGTCCTATAAATATCCAGACTTCTATATTCTTCATCATCTATGTTGAGATGTCAAAGTGTTTTTTTGATCGTTGATACAAAATTAGACCTATCCTCTGTTAAGCAATACAATACCTAACATATATAGGCTATGAGAAACATAGACATATTTTTTTCGAGTGTGCGTTATTTTCGAGAGGACTTTAAATAAATCTCTGTAAACATATTTAACAATTACAAAATACAGTTCGTAAATTTCATTATTAAAAAAATACTGTTCTGTAGAATTCAACGTCTAAAAAACAAACTTCACTAATGAAAGCTGGGCATAAATCCAAGTTACTGAATATAAATACGACGGTATTTCATTCACAGAACACGCCCAATGACACGACAGAAATGGAATTGAATAAAAATATCGTTATTTTCCTTGCTGCATACGTCTTTCCAGAGTGACATTAAAATTTACATATCAAACAAAATTGATTCCTTTACAGGATATCATTTTTTGCTTTAGACAAGGTTTAAGTAGCAGACTTGTATGAAATCATAAAATATATGTATAACATAGTAAAAATATTCCAATCATGTTATATTATATATTTTGTATTTGAAAGCATTATTTTCTTTTTGGTATGGTAATACGAGTATAACACTATCCTTATCATTCATCGTTCACTTTGTGTTATTTTTTTACCATGTCCGCTCCCTTGTGGAGCATATGGAGTGCACAAACTGTCTCCAGGCTTTCCTGTTAGTTGCCCGCCCCCTTTTATCCTCCATAGTCAAGTTTGCGTCCCGAAGTTCAGACAAGAACTACCGACAAATTGTCAGCAAGACGCCTTGTAAAAGAGGCAAGCTTGATTAAGGCTCTCGGGAGGCATGCGAAGTACATGGCCTATTGAATCGTAGAACCAATGGAATTGAGCCAATTGAATCGTTTTTTCTTGACCATGATTGTGAACAATATTTGCGTCGTTTTAAGTGGTATAACTTTGTGTTATACCACTTAATATCTCAACTTCATGACTACCGGTTTTGGAATAACAATTCCATCATAAGTCTACAGTTGAACTGATGATGCAATGGTTATTGCAAAAGCGGCAGTCGTTAAACAGAATTTTGCAGTGAATTTTAATTGAAGTAACATTTCAAGGAGAATTTTAATCATTAAAAAAAATTCAAAACCCATAACATACATAAGTCATATATATACATATAATATTCCCGATGAGTAATTTATATTTCTCGTTTTGGGACATGGTGTTAAAGTTAACAAGACTGGAACACAAATAATAAAGTAACAAAAAATATATTTTTTAAATAACCAAAACTAATACATGGCAATATATAAAAACAATAAACAGGTTTAATAAATAGGCATAAGGAGCATACATAAAAGAAATAAATGAGAAAACCATAAGGTTACAAAAAAAATACATATATATATATATATATATATATATATATATATATGTATATATATATATATATATATATATATATATATGACTAATCACTACATATATATCTTTCCATACCGTATCTATATATTAACATTTTTTTAAATAAAAAATATGATGCACAGGGCAATGCTTCCAATAGACGCAGTGTGCAAATTGATTACTCATCTTATAGAATCAAATATTTGGGAATGAAATATGTTGAATGGAATGAATACAAAAGACAAAGTCGAAGGATGTTTCTTTTGTATGAAAAAAGAAAAAGTGAAAGAATAAAAAGTTAAAAGAAGGTTAAAAGTAGAAAACAGCAATTATGGCTATAGCGCTGAGACGTTATAACTTACGTAACTTATACACTATAAATGCACATTGTAAATAAAAAAGATAAACACATTTTTAACAAAACAACACTCGTTATTTGGAAACATTTTCAGTCTTCGTGAAAATATCGTAAGAGTTTTTAAACATGCAACGTTAGCGACTGCTTTAAGTGAAGAAAAACCTTCCCAAATCACAATGATAAACAAACACTTTAAAAAACTTCTGCCTTAAAACCGAGCATTATTGCTCAACTTGGAGCAGGAAAAAATGCTTGGAATTGTCTTAGTTTTTAGGTAAATGTCAAAGGTGAAGAAAAATATAGAATTAATATGTTTTGCTTTATATCCGTATTATACACAACGTCAGACATTTTTGAAATAATTCTTATGTTATAGAAATATTTAAAAAGTAAAAACCTTTTCAATGTGACATAGTTATAGCTACAATGAACATATGTTTGTAGGTTAAACACCATGTTTATTTCTTCCGCCGCTTCTTCGTCCGCCTCCGTAGTGTAATGGTCAGCACGCTCGGCTACCATTCTGGAGGTCCCGGCTTCGATTCCCAGAGGGGATGAAATAAATAAAAGTGATTTTTCACTGTAATATTTTTATATGACGCTGTGCCCTATGCACCATTGGGTGCAGATAAGGGTTTTTTCTCTCTCTCTCTCTTACCATGTTTAGAGAAATCTTTATAAAAATTAAGACCTTTTTGAAGTTACATAGCTAAAGCTACAATATATGGATAAACACCGTGTTTACACAAGGCCATATTGATTTTAATCTAAACTGTTCTTGAAAATATAAATTTATTTTTAAAGTGTGGCACAATGATGTATAGTACAGGTTTGCAATCTTAAACTGAGATAAGCATAATCGATTAAATTAAGAAAGGTGTGATGAGATGTGGATCGAATGAGTGAGGAAAGAAAGATAAAATAAAATTATGAGTCGAATAAAGTTGAAAATAAGATCAGAAGAAGACCGAGGAAAAACTTGACATGTTCAATTATATCAAATGTTTGAAAGTAATCAGGTCAGGAGTCACAATAATTAGTTGGTAATAATAGTAAAAATGAGGAGATATATAAACGTGGAAGAGGCGAATATTTTTTGCAAAGACAAATTGGTATGGTGTTCTATTCTCTATGCCTTCCCCTGCAAGAAGCGGTATGATATTTAGTTAGTTTTAGATAGATATAAAAAAATCCTTCATTACACTTAACTACCTAGAGAAGCTTATGTAATTGTAACTAACTAACCAACTATCTCGCCACTTCCTTTAGCCGTAGGCAGAGAGAAAAGAATGCCACAACACTCTATCTTTGCAAGCACTGTACACCTCTTCATTCATGCATCTCCTCATACATATCCGCCGATTATTTCGACTCCTAAACTGACCACTTTCAAGTATTTCAGATACCTGATTGTGCCAAGTTTTTCTCGGTCTTCCTTTGAAATCTTCGGTCTGTGTAATTATTATTCGGGTAAAACATATTTATGTACAAATAAAACTGTATACGACTGAACAAACCCGAAAAAATATCTAAGGAATTACCCTAACTGAAGAATTCACAACGCATTTTGTCCTAAACAAAGAAATGGTGTAGAATGAGAGTTGATAAAGGGGTGTTTCAGGTTTAGTACTAGAAAAAGTGTGGAGAGTTATGTGTTTGTTTAGGATTTGACACATCGTACATTGTCGTATATTAGGTTTGAATTGTTTTCAGCAAAATTGACGTAAATATTTGAGTATTTTGCTTATAGTCCCGAAAAACTAGCGAAAGAAAGATTCCTGTCACTTTTGTCACAAATCAGAAACTTTTGTAAAAGACGAGATAACTTTGATATATTATTTAAGGATTTTTGTTTAGAAACACATTTTTACCACAGTAATTCTGATATTTAATTTTAAAATCATTGTTAAAACAACTTTCTTTGTTTTGAACGGATGAAAATAAAGGGAGACGGGTTGATTGATTGAAATAATTTCATGTAACTAGATACATTTAAACAAAAAAAAAAATTAATAATGGAGAAAACTAAAGAAGGATAAAAGTAGACGTAATGTTGTTGAAATGCGATCTCTTAGACAAATAAGCGACAAAACGATGTATGATTGATGTCCGATTGGTGAAATAAGGAAAGAATGTAAAGCTGAGATACACATTATCGATACATTATGAAAGGTTTATTGAGATAGTTTGGATATGTAGAATGAATGAGTGAGGCAAGGACAGTAAAATATGAGGCGAATATAGTTAAAATTGTAGCAGAGGAAGCCCGAGGAAAATTTGGCATGATAAAATTTTACAAATATGTACATAAAAGCAGTCATGTCAGCCAGACAAATACCAGGTCGTAAGCCCTGGAATGCTCAGATCTTCCCTCTTATAAAAATGATAGATGTTTTGTGTCGAGTTAAAATACCTTTTATATATAAACATATATATATATATATATATATATATATATATATATATATATATATATATATATATATATATATATATATATATATATATATATATATATATATATATATATATATATATATATATATATATATATATATATATATATAAATTTATATATATTTATATATATATATATATATAAACCATCCTTAGTGTGAGTCGTCTGAGGCCTGATAAATAATAATAAAAAATGCAAAAAATTTCTTCACTTCGCGTACGTATTTTATTTACGCTAACTATTTGAACTTTTTGATCACGGAAAAATTTAATATGCAAAAGTTTTAGGTTTGCTTTGCCTTTTCAAATATGGCACAAAAGGTTCACAAATACGGAAACAAGATTTTGATATTATCAATAGGTAGGTACCTTAAAAAATATTAAGCGAGTTTGTAAAAGGCGTTGGAAGGAAAGTGGCTTTGTGTTGTACAAAAACGTGTAGTCGACCACAAAGTATTCATAAATGATGTCACGCACGTTCAACTTTTGTCATTTGATAAAAAACAAAATTAGATAAGTTTGTAAGCACATTCTCTACTGATTTTCATAGTAACACGAAAATGTGTTCAATGTATTTTATTTCACTATAATATTGTATTGTTTATCGAAAGTACAAAATCTAAAAGTTATTTCGATGGCTCATCTATACAAAATAATTTTATTTGATTGAACTCATAGCACTGGATTCAATTTATGGGGGCAATGTATCATACAATTTTATAGATGTACCAAATGTATGATGCTAGGTCGTAAGCTTTCAAATTATCTTTGTATAAGAAAAAAATCGTCTCTGTTGAGACACATCAAATCAACGATCTACTCGTTATACAAAGTTAAATGTTTTCCAATTCGTTTAGTATATTTTTTTAAACATATTAAATATTTTTGTTCTAACGTTATTTGAAAATAACATATTTGAAATAAATATTATTTTTAGGTATTAAGTTTAAGGTATCGAAATAGGAATCAAATTGTGGAAAAGACTTTCTGTTTGACATGATGTCTTCTTTTTTACTTACTTTTAGGATAATATTATTTATTTGAATTGTTTGTGTTATATCCTGATTTTTCATTTCTTCACTGTATTTTAAATAGTGTGATAATCCTTTCAAGATACCACTGTTGACTAAGATTCTGAAAAAAGATGAATGATGTTAAAAAAAAGTATGTATGTTCAAACCTGGACACAAAATACGCGATACTTTGTTACGTCATTTTCATTTTAAGTAAAAGTCGTGCGACAAAAATTCCATGTGTGCGGTGTCCCTTGTCAGTAACAGCCGGAGTTCGGCTCTTTTGCAAAAGAATGGTTGGATTTTACTCCAATTT
Source organism: Brachycentrus maculatus (assembly GCF_059751285.1). Lineage (NCBI taxonomy): Eukaryota > Metazoa > Arthropoda > Insecta > Trichoptera > Brachycentridae > Brachycentrus > Brachycentrus maculatus. The sequence goes on along the minus strand of NW_028281065.1, from coordinate 136,864 downwards.
TATGCACCATATACCTCCGCAGTCAAGGGAATATACCAAGAACTGCTTGCCGTCGCGCGTCAAGAAGGTTGAAAACATCGACTTAAAGAGAGTGGATATGCCCACTTGACAAATAAAGTTTAGGGTTTATACCTAATACTATACGACTTGTCAAGTTGTTTGATTTGCCAAGTGAGATAATTTTCTCACATATAAAATATTAGATTTATTCTTATTTTGAGCAATAACCTGAAATAAGTTTAATTCATAAAATATATATTGGTACTAAAGCTAGATTAATAGAAATAAATACAAAAGCTTTTTTTGAATGATGAATATAATTTTTAAATAATTTTATTAAATTGATTCAGCTGCAGCCACTTTGTGGCAATACTCGTATCTATCCATTTTTAAATCATTTTTAACTCGTTAACATTTAGATATGAAATATTTTGAAGATTGATTCCAAAAGATGCGAAAAGAAAAATCATTGCTTCAAATATTGATACTGTCAAGTCTGTTATTCGTGCGGTTATTGCAGTAAGGCTACCTTTACTGTAGCATTTCTCTAGCTCTTCAATTTCTCAGGTCACTCGGGGTGTAAAATTCAATTTATTTAGCTATCGCACACATGTGTTCGGTCATCAATCGAAACATCGCATCTACTTTTATTTATCCCTTTTAGCGTTTCCCAATATTTTAAAGAGGGTGAAAAAAGAAAAATGAAATGGTTTTAGATTTGGTTTTCGAAACTAGTCGTGTATAATGAAATAAAACTCAATAAGTGGTATTAAACAAGTGTTAATTTCTTAATTTATAATTATTATCGATAACGGTTATCTTTGCATTGCATTATTTCCCTATATCATGATTCTTACATCTATCATACATGGTTGATAAATAACTGATTTCAGATATTGAACTTATTGATGAATGTATTTTTTAATTTTGATTAAATTTCTGGTCAACATTTCCCGCTAATATCGTTTTTCCATCGTACAAACTTTATGGAATTCTTTCTGCGTCGCCAAAGCAGGAAACTTTTCACATTAATTACCGACCGACCTCATCAATCTACCTTCTGTCACCGGCCGCTAGCGGCGCTCGCGCAAACAAACGTGTTGCCACACGTCCGAATATGAAATATGACCAGTCAAAATTCATTTTCAGCTTTGGCAATTAAACTCATATATGTTTCATACCAATTTGCTGACCGACAATCCCATTCGTCGACTTTTGCAATGCGCTAGAAAGTGAATCCATCGATTTTACGTCAAAATGCAATGACACTTATCACTTACTTACTTACTTACCATCACTAACCATTCTCCACAGAGGTAGACAAAGAGAATAGAATGCCACACTATTAAAACTAACTAACCAGCTAACATCACGCCGCTTCTCCGCAGGGGTAGGCAGAGATAATAGAACGCCACACCACTCTGTCTTTGCAAACATTCTTCGCCTCTTCCACGTTCATGCATCTCCTCATACATACCCGACGATTATTACGACTTCTATCCTGACCACTTTCAAGTATTTGGCATACCTGATCGTGCCAAATTTTTCTCGGTGTTTCTTTGCAAATCTATATCTATATCAGATCTATATCTTACCAAGTAAATCCCATTCCTAGATCCAAAACCTGGCATAGGGAACTTATGTCTGCCTTCATAATTCAACGATCGATATTACATTGTGGTTTTCTAATCGTACCAATGCATCTTATAATCATATTAATTCACATGGAGTTCAAAGATAAGGTTTTTATATTGGAATCATAAAACATATGTGTTTATAACATCAATACAAATTATGGATAAATGCCAATATATACAACGAAATAAGAGTATATTTATTTCTTTCTCATTTCATATTATTTTGATGTTGAATTTATTCTGAACTATGACTTGCGAGTATATTATGTAAGAATGATATGTGTTTTTCTTTTTCTTTATATATTTTTTTTTATGATGAACATACCGATAAAATTACAATATATTAAAATGTGACCTTACTGGATTTACGTAGAATATGCCTTACAAAGGCACATTTTATTTTATTATTGAAATACTTTTTTTTACAAAATACGTATATAAATACACAAAATAGTTGGTAAATATACAAATTTTTGAAAATATAACTTTTCTACCTCTCTAATAAAGTAGATAGGTACTTGTGTTTAGGAAGGGAGTTCGTTTTACATTTTTTTATTAACAAAACAAATTATAACAAAGTAAATTAAATTAATAAAAAAAAAATATTCCTCGGTTAAGTTTAGGTTGGGGTGAGTCTTATATGTTTTTGAAATTTAGTTTTAAGAATAATAATCTGTAAAATAATATAAAAAGAGAATTGTTTTTATCATGCAATCACTTATATCAGAAATAATAAACTAAACGATATATTTCAAATCTACACACCTTTATCCATTATAAATAGCTTTTCTGTAAAAAAAACTTCGTTGTTTAATGACTTAATGCCTAATGGAAGCTAGAAGCAGTTCGTTTTACTACCAAGAGGTGTTTGTCACATTTTATTTGATGTTTTTCTATGGACCTTGTAATTCTCTCCTCTACGAGAGTGGGCAGAGGAGATAGAGCTCCACAAAACTCTGTCATTGGAAACATTTTCGCCTCTTCCACATTCGTGCATCTCATCATGAATACCAGCCGATTATTCCGACTCCTAGTACTAAAATAAGTAATATTTCTACATCCAGAAACCTTCATGAAATGTATGTTAGATTTTTCCCAAATCGTTTTACATATTAAGAGATCCCTGAATGTATCGTTTCGAATTTGTGTTAAACTTTTATTTTCCAACCATCGCATCGATGGTGCCGTTGAAACAGCAGGCACAAGTTGTTTATTTAGTTAAGATAAAAATATAATTTTCCAAATTTGAGTAGTGTGACTGCAATTATAAGTAGAATGGTAAACGTTACAAGTGTATAAAATGATCACTTAAACCTTCTTCTTCAAAACTTGCGAGTGTTTTTGCCTAGAATTTTCACTCGAGAATTCCATGAAATTATAGTAACTTTAAACATAAAGAGTAAATCCACTCACAAGTAGGCATAGGCTATGAACCTTAAAAATTTGAAGCCTGAATAGGGTCATGATAAGCGGTGTTGCATAAGCCGTAGCTAGATTTCAGAGTCACTTGGACGTTAGGTAATTCGAAAAAAGATCTTCTTCAAACCCTTATCCACACCCCAATGGTACATAGGGTATTGCATCATATATACGCAATGTTATCTTCATATTTAACACATTGCTTAAAGGCCAGCCCTCCACTTCAGATACCAGTCCAGGATAATATTGAATATTAATAATATTAGAGGGAAAAATCACTAATATTTATTTGATTCCTCTCTGAGAATCGAACCCAGGACCTCCAGAACGTAAGCTGAGCATGCTGACTATTGCACTACGGAGGCGGATTTAAATCAGCCTATGAAATTACGGATCACTTAAACCAGCCTTTGAAAGTTCGTAACCCCTGCAAATGCTCTGACTTGCATATTTTTCTACATTCATGTTAATATCAATAAAAAAACCCTCTTTATGATTTAAAAATATTGTCATGTAGTTATTTTTGTCAGAATATACTCATACATACAGTTATTAGTATTCTCATCAACGAACTTTCTTACGTAATCAAGTAGCTTACATAAGACAAAACTTTTTGTTGAAGATATTTTTCCTAGTGAAATATGCCGAACGTTCAATATTCAATAGAACAAAAGGATAAAAAACAATTAAAGATGATTTATGAACACTGCGTAACCAGAGAGTCAGTATAATCAGTAATTCAATGGCTTTGAACTCCATAAAATTTTATTTTATATTTTAATGCAGTGTATTATTATATAACTTTAGTATGAACTGACCTCGATATGATACCATTAACTAAAATACTTTATAATGTACGTTAGTCAGGTGTAAAATTTAATATGTAACACTCTCTTTATCATTCATTGTTCACATTGTGGAATACCACTTTTATAAAAAATTATTCATAACTACAGGTTTGGAATAATCATTCCATCATCGGGTCATTTAAATAAAATTATTACGTTTTTAATTAACATTTTACTAAGTAATTGCCATTATTTATTAAAATCTACTGTGACACGTGTTTCGATGCATTCCGCATCATCTTCAAACACCGTTATACGGTGTTTGAAAATGATGCGGAATGCATCGAAACACATGTCATAGTAGATTTAAAGAAATAGTGGTATTTACTTAGCAAAAATTAATTATAAATGGATGGATTTTACCAAAAAATTACTCCGGTTTGACATTTGTACAAAAGTTAAATTTTGATAATATTTTTTTTGTTCATAAAAGTGGTATTACACACAGTGAACGATGATAAGGAGAGAGTTATATTACCACAATTTTGAACATTGCTTTTAATATTAAAAAAATATTTGAATATGTATTTTAATACTACTTATTATATACAATACATATTTGTCACATGCAATTTTTTTTATTTTAAAAATAAACAATACCTTGATTTTAAAAACTAGTACATATATTTTATATATTATAAATTAAAGTTATTTTATATAAGGCAAATGATTTTAATCGAAGTAAATTAGGCAAAAAAAAGAAAGGTTTTATATTTGACTATTTATATTCGTTTATTCTATTAGATACCAGAAATACCTTACTAATAATATGTTGATCACCATCTCAGGGCTAACTTTATATCATTTGACTCGGGTAAGTGATCACTTTATACGATTGTGTAATTTTCACTATTCTGCCTATTATTGAACATCTACACTACATGAATTTTTGAAAGATGTGTGTGTGTGTGTGTGTGTATGAGTATATATATATATATATATATATATATATATATATATATATATATATATATATATATATATATATATATATATATATATATATATATATATATATATATATATATATATATATATATATATATATATATATATATATATATATATATATATATATATATATATATATATATATATATATATATATATATATATATATATATATATATATATATATATATATATATATATGCATATATATATATATATATATATATATATATATATATATATATATATATATATATATATATATATATATATATATATATATATATATATATATATATTATATATATATATATAAACACATATAAACCCCTTTCTTAAACACTTCTTCTCTGATGATACATAGAGGTATATCCATACAAAATCATGTCTGTACCTTTCAAAATTCTAGATTTTTTCGCATCAAAATACATGACAACATATATATGATTTATGTAATGTTTTATACGTATCATAAATCTCAATCCTGGAAAAATTAACAAACTTTAGAAGTGTCTAATGCGTAATTGCGTTTTATTTAAATTTAAGTAAAATAAATTTGTTTTTAAGACCCTTAATTAATAAAATGGACCCATGAAAATAATGATTTTATTCCGGATAACGAACGTTCCCGAGTACCTATGTAATTATCTACTTAAGCCGCCCTCGTACATAAACTTATGCAGAGAGCCTATAAAATAGCAGAATAAGGTAGTAAATGTCGGTAAATCAGGTTATATTTTGCACCCCTTATCTTATTTTAACAATAAAGATTTTTATATTAAATGATCTTTATACAGACAGGTTTATTAACAAATTTCGGTATCCCTTAAAAACGATAATTTATAGTTGAAACCATTAAAAATCGATAGCATTAATTATACTTCATAAAAACACTTATTTTGTATTTAATATGATTGGATCTATTTAAAAAAATAAAAATATATTTAAATATATTTAAATATATATTTTAACACGATCAGGTATGCCAAATACTTGAAAGTGGTCAAGTTAGGAGTCGTAACAATCGGCGGGTATGTATGAGGAGATGCATGAACGTGGAAGAGGCGAAGAATGTTTGCAAGGACAGAGTGGTGTGGCGCTCTATTATCTCTGCCTACCCCTGCGGGGAAGCGGCGTGATGGTTAGTTAGTTAGTTAGTCAGAGGATCTATTTCACTTCTGAAGTCATATCACAAACAATAACAATAACGATTCAATTAAAATAATAAATAACACCAGATTAAAAAAGAGTACAATTTTATTAAAGGGGTGAAATGTAATCGAATTGTAGTTTGCTACTAGGATATATTTATAGGTTATCCACAGCAATAATCAATTTATGAGAATCCTTGAGTTACCGAAGTAATCATAATAAGGAAAATAACTACCTGCTTATGTAGCAGATAGTTAATTTGCTGTGCTTATGCTGCTAATGTTTTAAAAGCTAATTTTAACAAATTTTCGAAAAATTCACCAATTTTTTTTTTCACTCTGAAACATTCACCATTTTACGCACATTTGGACATCATTATCACATTAAACTTTTGATATTTGAATGACATTGTTGTTCAATCACGCGTGAAAAGGTGAATGTTTAAATTTTAAAAAAAAAACGTTACCCATATCGATTCGTCTTTTTGGCACACATAACTATTTTATTTCGAAATTGGAAGGACTCACCAGAGTATAGAGATGACTTATTGCTGAATTCAGGTGACAATCGAGAAGTTTAGAAAAGTGACCTAGATAAAGGCAACTCTTAGAAAGATATATGTGTCTTCGGTTTTGTGGTCGCCAAAGAGTCGAGCAATATGATTTAAGTTTCGCAATAAACCTATCACGGTTCAAAACAAGTAATAAAATAAAGCTCACTATCAATTTTCAGTTAATGAATTGTATCATATTAATATTTCTTTTGAATTGTATCATACTAATTATACAAATTTCTCATAACTTTATCTTATGTCAAATAAGTAAATGAAAATATTCACTTACTTATTGAGTTTCTGCTCAATAAAAAGCTTCTTTTCATCTCACCAATAGACGTCTCTAGTAAAGTTCTAGTGATTCAAGAACAATGTTTCAAAATTGGTTCATATATATAGAAATTCCAAGAATTTAAGTAGTGTGGTTTCAATAATAGGTTGAATGTAACACGTGTGTAAAATGATAACTTAAACCAGCCTAAGATGGTCGTCAGCCCCGTAAATGCCCAGACTTCGATATTCTTCTTCATCTTTGATGAGATGACAAAAAACAATATAAGTGAATATACTTTGAATTCTTCAATTTCTTTTCTTATTTGTCACTTTCATCATTAAAGATCACGTTTATCGTTTTTTTATTATTATCAGAGGTATTCAATAATCATTTCGTTTCAAAGAAAATGGAGAAAAGCTCCTTAGGACTAGATATCGCCCATTTGTAGGCATAAACCGTAGGACGTTCAACACGTAGCACTTATTTAGTAAGTCTCATAAAGAGACTGGAAAACGATCCGCTTTAATTACAAACGTGTGAATTTAACGGAAATAAATTCCCTTTCAGTATCATTCAATGAGATTTTTTGCAGATTGAAAAAATATAGGGTATAAACCCCGGTTATTAGCACTTAAACGTATCTTTTCAGTCAATATTGAATTACAAATGTGCCATTCGTTTTCTAAATGTAATTAAAATTTGCGATAAATAATACTATTGAAATCATTTAAATAATACTATCATTCAAATTATACTATTTAAAGCATTTCACAGTATTTGTTATTTCAACGGGTTTCTTGACATTTTAAGATTTAAATTTTAGTGAAAATACAATACGTATTTTGAGTTTCGCATTTTGAGTGCAACAATTGATATTAGAATTTGATTATTTTTGTTTATTTTGGTAGGTTCATTTGAAATATTTTTAGCTTATTTGTTTTTTTAACAAAACCATTTTCAAGCATCTTATTTTGTAGATTATATTGAAGTGAAAACCTTGTTTTAACAAATTGAATATAAATCTTAAAAAAACAGTATATAAATATTTTTTGAAAATGAAGAACGCAGAAAAAATAAATAAATTTAGTCTTAAAACCAGTGTGCAAATGTGTCAATAACAGCCCTATTTCTTCCATATTTTTTTGAAATATACAAAGTGTATCAGAGCACTCATCTTCCCTTCCCTTATTTGTACAATTCTGCTAATACTGCTAATCGTAAACAAATCAAGTACGTGTGTACTGAAAGATAAAAAAAAAACAAAATGTTCCAAAAGGAATAAGTAATGCTTATATTTATGTATATGTACAAGTATATACAATATATATATATATATATATATATATATATATATATATATATATATATATATATATATATATATATATATATATATATATATATATATATATATATATATATATATATATATATATATATATATATATATATATATATATAAATATATATATATAAATATATATATATATATATATATATATATATATATATATATATTATATATATATATATATATATATATATATATATATATATATATATATATATATACATATATATATATATATATATATATATATATATATATATATATATATATATATATATATATACATATATATATATATTATATATATATATATATATATATATATATATATATATATATATATATATATATATATATATATATATATATTTATATAAAAACTGTTGGGGTCAGTTCTCTTCGTCCTGAGGTTGTAGGTCCTTTTATCATGAACAACGTCACCTTAACCATGCCTTCAAATCATGTTATCCTTCTGTAGCATCCATAAATTGTTTACTCTACATATAGATGTCTGTCAAGGAAGATCCATCGCGATCTGGTTCACAATATTTTCAGCTTCTCTGCATTCTATGTGCCCAAACCATCTCAACCACTTTTTGTCTACCTTACTATTGATGTCTGTTGTATCCAGGCTTTCACGAATGCGTATACTTTTTATATTATCTCTTAAGGATACTCCAGCTAAACATCTCAGCATTTGAGATCCAAATTTTAAGTAGTGTGATTGTCAATCATATGTAGAATGGTGAATATTACAGTGATCACTTTAACCAGATGACAGATCGTAAACCCAGATATTTTTCATCTATATTGAGACGTCAAAAGGTGATACATTACATTTTCTATCAATCGACCTTTACAATCACCATTTATTTACAAATCTTTTATCGTCAACTACATCTAAGCGAAGACAATTTTTCCAAAGGCCGCTGCACCGTAAGAAAAAGCCTCCGAGGGCTTTTCAAAATGTGCCGTCGTCTCGAAGGCCAATTAACAAACTATTATAAAGACTGTCCCAGCTGGGCACGAGTTAACTACCCCATTCAAACGTTTCCTCCTTACATTATTAGGGTGCTCCCCGAGGAAATTTTCTGAATAAATTGCCGACTTGAAGCGAAACTTTAGGACGCCCTAGATTTTTATTCTCGAATATCGACTGTAAAAATGGGAAAGACACTCAAACCTCAAAATGAAAAATTCATAGGGGATGACAAAAGCCTTAAATGACGGTTTCTTTTTGGCATATAAAATAACTTGATATCAGTTCGGAAATGAATTACATACTGAAGGAATGTTTTTTATTTATTAAATTTTAAAAAATTAAATAAAGGTGTTAAGATGCACACCAAGTCCTACAAAAATCCTACATAAGTCCTATGTAATGCTTAATGAAAAATACATCAATAATGTTTCTTTTAATACGTATAAAAGAAATATTGTTGATGTCTATTTAACTAGTTGATAAAGAAAATTCTATTATTTGATAAAAACACTAAATGTAAGTTTATTTTACAGTTACAACATTTTGAGTGTGTCCAAATACTTGTTCATAAAATCAGGATTATCTCCAATTACAGGTGTTATTTTAATTTTTTTTACATCACTTAAACCAGCCTATGACGGTCGTCAACCTCGAAAATGCCCAGACTTCCATATTCTTCTTCATCTTTGATGAGATGTCAAAAAAAAATTCAATAAAAAAAATATTATTATACATAAAAGTTTTATGTGTATGACAGTTAATTTTTTTATTTTTAGATTATTTAAGTGAAAACTTGTAAATTGATTTTTTTATTTTATTTTATTATTGTATGTTATTTTTCTATATATTATGTTGATTTTCAAATCAATAAATAAATAAAAAATTGAATAAAAATTGTTTTGACGTGAGGAACGGATGAGTGAGGAAATAATAGTAAAATAAATTTATGAGACAAATTTTGTAATGTAGTTGTGAGAAAATTGGAGCTGAGGATGACCGAGAAAATTTTTGCAGGAGATTGACTATCATTTGAGACTAATTGTTCTTGTATTAGGCAACTCTTAACAGCGCGTCTATGGTTCTGATCCCCGTCGTATCTCGTAACTTCCTGAGCCAAGAGATCTGTCTTCTGCCCACACCTTGTCGACCTTCTATTTTGTGTTTTGTGATTAGGTGTATGATGTATGGTCAGGTTAGATTGCGGAATAATTGGCGGGCATGTGAAAATATGTATGAATGTGGAAGAGCCAAATATTATTTCCAAAGACAGGGTCGTGTCTTATCCTACTTGTCTGCTTACCTCTGCGGGAAAGCAGCATGACGTAGACTACATAGTAAGTGAATAATATAATTTATGTAATTTTTTAAATAATTCAATGTTTTTATTTGTTCAACGTTTAATATAAATATCAAACATGCCATATTTGATTTTTCAATATTACAGAATTTTCAGCAGTATTTTTTTAATTTTATTGTTATAATGGTTGCGTTATTATTGGTTGTTAATGGTAGTTATGATTGTATGATTGTTAATGCTTGCGCCATTAACTGCTGTTTATATGTTATGTTTGTGCCAAAAATAATTGAATTAAACAGTTTTGGTCACAAATTTTCATAGCTCGCTAATTAAAATATTTTACTAGATTTTATACCTTATTATTTAGTTTACATTAATGAAAACTAAGGGTAGTTTTTATTTTTTTAGTCAAATGTTTTAAAACAAACTTCTTTTAACACCGATTATAATACTAAATTACTAAAAAGAAAATTGATTCCGAAGTTGCCCCTTCATGATGAAAATAATGACTCAAAGTTTATTATATTAAATTGCAGATTACTTACGACTATTATGATAAACTATATAAGCATAAACCAAAGAAAATACTTGCTTACTTTTAATATATACGCCTTGAATATTGTTTGTTATGTATGTATTATTTTTTTGTTGTTGAATAAATCGAAAATTGAAAATTGAAAAATTGAACATAATTTATTAAAGTTTTTTTTATCTGACACTAATTTTTTTGCAGACGATGAAGTCTTGTCAAAAGAAGAAAGCTTAGTGTTCTATGCATCATTAAGTGCAGATAAAGATCACTTGCGTTGATAAGTCACAAAAGGATCATTCATCCGAAATGACAATCAAAATTTTAAATTTTTCCAGTTTGATTGACGATCTTTCGATTCTCCGATCTTTCTAATGCTAACCCCATATCCCATTTTATCACGTTTTTAGAGAATAATAATACCAAGTAATTTAGGTATACGTATAAACCATCTCTTTTGTACGTCATTTGATACGCATCCTCAAACCACCCCTGACGTTTCCAATAATATCAATGGAAAGACCTGTGATTAGATTTAATAATATCGTCGGCTGGGTTTGGGAAAACGCCGCCATTTCGGGGATTGAGGCAAGAATAATTTGAAGAACATAAAAGAAAGATATTGTTTCAGCATGTGCATGGAATTCTTTATGTGATCTCAAAGCAAAGGGCGCTATATACAGTGTATGGGCTTTGTATAAGAACCAGCTTATCTAAAGTTTTATTTGAAATTTAGAACGCAATAAGAAAATACGTTTCTTTGAATTAAAAATTAAAATAACAGACTAAAAATTAAATAATTCACTTTTTCAACTGAATTAATTTAATTTAAGATATTTCACTAAGATTGAACATATTAAAACGATGTAAGTCAACTCTACATAATAGGCAAAAATTCCAACGAAATATTAATGTTTTATTTTATGTGATATAGCCAAATAAAGAGTGCATAAATTGATGTTATATTTAAGATATAATAATAAAATTTTACAGAATTTTCATCTTTGGTCAAGGTTATATCTATTTACTTCACAAATTTATCAACAGATGGTAACTCTATCTTTGATTTCTAGCTTAGCTACATAATTAATTGTTTCTATACTGCATACAACGTTTGAAAATTGAGACAACATGGATGATCGAAGAATGATACGCCAAGTAAGCTCCATAAATGCTCATACATTGACATTCTCATCTTCTCCATCTTACTTCTCATTTCTGAGGGTTATGATATTGACATTTCATTTTTACAAAAAGATGCTTCAACTCTGTTGAGAAAATTTAAATATCTATTTATTAAATGCTTTAATTTGAATTCTTGTCTTTTTGTGACACGTTAATTCTGCCTGCTCCTGCTCCAAGAAAGCAGAGAAAAAAAGCGTAGTAATACGTTGGCTACTTTTTGTCCTCCATTTGATACCTCTCTTTTCATTTGGTATGGCCTCGCTTTCACACATTTGTAGTGCGCAGTAGTTAGAGTGAATTAATCAAATATCTTGGGTTAATATAAATAACACACGATTACGGACCGTTCGACTATTGGATCAGGTTTCAATAATTTTAACCAAATATCGCCGTAATATTTATCAAAATAATAAATTGTGGATTACACGGAAAAATAAACGAAATAAAGAAAGTACGTAATATTACATATTTTCGTTAAAGACAGACATTTTTCATACAGGTATAAAAACCTCTCGTGATAAAAACATTATCAAAATGAAACATAATACAGCAATGGTGTGTTTATTATACTACGATTAGAAATTGACTTTAGGACAAAAACAACACATGTCTACAAGTATTTTTTTACCGAACAATTTACAGTTAACGTATTACATGGCAAATCATATTTTCACATCTGATTTGAGAAACACGCCATTTTAAAAAATCCTTTCGACGATAAGTTGTGTGTATAAACAAGTTATCTAAAAATAAAAATAAATGGATATTTCAAGTTTTTGCTCCAAAGCCTTCAATATAATACCTCGTCCAGTACAAGACATTCTATCCAGTCTCACGCACCAGTACAATACTTTAAAACAAATAATTGTTCTCATGTACCTACTTTTACAAAGATGCAAAAAATATGAATAAAATTATTTGAATAACTATTCCAGTAAAACTTTGTTCAAGGGAATTTTGAATCATTCTTTTAGGTAGGTATATGAAAGCAGCATAGAAGCAAACATTGTGAGTACTTATTTGATAACCAACTCCTGTAGTTACACCAGAAATCGATATGAACCATGTTTTATCATGATTGTTTTCTTAATAATGTATTCAGGTTGGTCCAATTACCGTTTTCATCCCAATGCACTAGATCTTAAGACCGCATCGTATTTTTTTGTGTTAAAAAGCGCTTTTTGTTCTCTATTTAGATAGAACTTTCCGATGTTACATTATATTTACAGCAGGCTCCACTGTAACTCGATAAATTCCCCTAGACAAGGAGTGAAAATTTACCGCGAGAGAAAACGTGCCGTGAATTCGAACCAACTTTTTCAGTAATTCAGATAGAAAAAATATATTTTTTAATTATTGTGACAGCTTTTACGACTTCTACAACCTTTGCCTTTGACTATTTATTTCAAATGTTTGTGAAAATTTAATTTTTACTTATTTTCAGCCTTCTTAACTTCGTCAGTCTGTCTAGTGGAGGATCTTCTTCCTCAGTTAAATGCATTATTTTAATGACATCTCATCAAAGCTGAAGAAGAATATTGAAGTCTGGGTATTTACGGGGCTGACGACCGTCATAGGCTGATTTAAGTGATCATTTTACACACGTGTAACATTCAACAATTCTACCCATTACTGACAACCACAGTACTCAAATTCTTGGAAGTTCTATATATATGAATCAATTTGAAAACATTGTTCTTGAATCACAAGAACTTCATTAATGAGTTCAAGACATCTATTGGTGAGATAAAAAGAAGCTTTAATTAAGCAGAAACTCTCATTTTTATCATGTGCATTTTTTCATTTATGTGATTATAATCTTAAATTCGGACCTCACATACTAATATCAAAGTTTCTGCTCAATAAAAAAAGCTTCTTTTCATCTCACCAATAGATGTCTCTAGTGAAGTTCGAGTGATTCAAGAACAAGGTTTCTAAATTGCTTCATATATATAGAACTTCCAAGAATTTGAGTAGTGTGTTTGTCAATAATGGGTAGAACTGGTAAATGTTACACGTGTGTAAAGTGATCACTTAAACCAGCCTATGACGGTGTCCAAACTTCACGGATGATATGTAATTTCATGGATAAAAACAGTATTACAAATTGACCTGTTACAAACGATCTGTTTGATATTTTGCGCTTATGGAAACGTCTAAAACAGATGGAGGATAGTCTTTGTATCTATATTTAGTTCTTTTTAAAAATAAATGTTTGACATCCAACCAAAAAAATAAAAATTAATTAAATAAGAAAAGAAAAATACACCGAGTGATATAATGTATTTAATGGATAAAAACAATTCTAAAATTGACGCTCTGTTTATTATTTTACCTAAGAGACTCATCTCAAGCAAATGGAGGAAAATCTGTCATCTACATATATATATATACCCAAACTAACTAACTAACTAACCATCACGCCGCTTCTCCGCAGGGGTAGGCAGAGAGAATAGAACGCCACACCACTCAGTCCTTGCAAACATTCTTCGCCTCTTCTACGTTCATGCATCTGCTCATACATACCCGCCGATTGTTATGACTTCTTACCTGACCACATTCAAGTATTTGGCGTACCTGATCTTGTCATGTTTTTCTCGGTCTTCCTCTGCTTCTTTTCCCAATTACATTCGCCTTATAAATTTATTTTACCGTTCTTTTCTCACTCATTCGTTCTACATGTCCAAACCATCTCAACACACCTTTCTTAATTTTATCGATAATGCTTATCTCATATTAAAACAAATATATACCCCTTTTATTATAATGTTATTTAGGAATGTAAGACAGATTTACAATAAAAAATAAAATAAGTAATAAATCTTGTCATTTAATGTAATTTCATGTATAAAAACAATCTCAAAAAGTAACGCTCTGTGTAATAATTAAAAGTTAAAAAACACTTACGGGAATTAAATTTTAATGTACTTTTTTTTCGCCAAAAATGTACAAAATATTTGCTTGGTAAATTTGTTACAAGTTCCTAGACTGAAATCTACCCTCAGTCGGATAAAAGCTGACTCCAACTTTTTCGTCGGTCCTCATTAAAGAACTTTCTGAAAGATTGAAAAGAACACTGAACGCGCGGGAAACAGACAGAGGTCAACATTTCAAGGTATTTTTTTTTCGAGAACATTAAACAGAAATGCCACTATATTTAATGCAGTAGTGAGGAATAGATGATACTTAAATATATCAAGTTGATTAAAATCTTCTTTTTCTTCTATGTGTGTCATACCAGGTCCCTAAGACGTCGAATATGACTTGAGAGTAATTGTCCTTGTATTGGGCAGTGCCTCAACGGTCTTGATCCCCATCCAATCTCATATATTCCAGAGCCAGGAGATTTGTCTTCTGCCCACATCTCATCGACTTATACAAGTGTCATTTTTTTCTCGATTTAAGTCTATCCACAATGTTGATGACAAATAATATTATTTTTAAACTTTATAAAATAAAACAACTTTGTTATTAAGCACTTTTTATCACAAAAAGTTATTAATAACCATATTATTTTATTTTATAAAGATTATAAAATCTGCCACAAAGTATACGCGAAAAACATTTTGGAAAAAAATATGGATATTATGTTCTCAATATTATTAATACTTAAAGCATTTACTTTGTGGTAAGTCATTTTAAGATCTTTTTTACAAAAACGTTAATAATTTTAGTATATAACCACTCACCGAGATTTTTATGTCTGCCAGTTTCGAGACGTACCCGTCTCTTCTCCTGACGAAGAGACGGGTACGTCTCGAGACCGGTAGACATAAAAATCTCGGTGAGTGGTTATATACTAATATTATTAACATTTTTGTTAAAAAAAATAAGTTTGCATATTATTTTTAACTGAAGTAATAACGCAATGTTTGTTAAAGTTAAGTTCATATATTTATTTTCCATTTAAATAGATCTAGCCACAACAACGTGTCGGTGGGTACAGTTAGTATGAAGTAACGCAATCAAGCACTAAAAAGTGCTTACCTATTGAATATAGTAGAAAGGTGTGAATAGAGTTTGAAAAAAGCTTTTCTTAGTCAGAGAGATCAAATCTACGAATGAAAAGCTCACCGAAGACGATAGTTTCCAAATAACTTAGCAAAAGGAAAATTATTTCGACAAGTTGGAAGATAAAAAAGGGTTTTAAGGTATGGATGAAAAGATAGCTTTTGCCACCAATTCGATATTTAACTTTTATGGAATACCAGGTACGTAATTCCAGCAAAAATCATTATTTTATTCTTAACCAATTTATGTCATAAATCATTCGTACATTTATCATATAAAAATAAAACTTTAATAATTCTTAATATACCTATTCCGTTTTTTTTTGTATTTTGAAAAATCGATATGTTTTCATTTTTCATTCAATAAAAGATCAAAGTATATTAGAGCTTTTCATAAATGGATAATGGAGATGGGTAGATGTATAATAAATCGTGTCAATTTAGCCAAGACTTATTTGATTATATCTAATAAGCAATTTTCAATCATATAGTTTTATAATTAAATGTTGTAAAATTTTCCTTTAACACGGTAAAACTCAGCTAGGACACATTTTGTGATTTGTTTTTATGTGTATGATGTAATATAAATAAATATATGAAATAAGATTTTAAATCTATCTTTATGTTGACTCTATATTAAGACTGTATGTTACATATTATACATAATTCTAGGTAAATTGAAAATGTGTTAAAATTATATTTAATTATTCGAAATATAACAAAGAAACTACTTACTTTCAATAATTTCATTTCATTCCAATATTTTTGCCATTATTTTTTAAAACAGAGTAAATCCTTTTGCTCTGATAGAAAACGTGACTGAATTTTGCAAGAGTGTTTTTTTTCTTATAGCATTTATAATATCCCCACCCTTAAAAAATATGAAAAGTTGTTCAAATTTCATGGCCTTTGTTAGTGTTAGTAGACTTTTTTAATTTACATATTTATGAAAAAATATAAACGAGTATAAACACTGTTTAGCGTAAGGAAGTTCAAAGTAAAAGTAATAATTTTTTACATATTTGAGGCTTTGTTAAAAATTATGGGAAATCGAAATTGGATTCATGAAAGATAAACATAATTAAAAAAAAATGTAATATAAACAAATTAGAATAATAACCAAAAACAGTTAAGGTTGACTAGGGTATACCATTGTAATTTGAGAGTGTTCTACAGCTTAAAATATTTATAAGAAAAAAATATGGTGGGTAAAAATTTCTTTGTTAAGTATGATATTATGAAACTAAGAATACTTTAATACATTTTTAATTGATGTTTTACTTAGTAAATACCACTATTTCTTAAAATCTACTGTGACACGTGTTTTGATGCATTCCGCATCATTTTCAAACACCGTATGTGAAGCTAATTCTAAATTTTAGAGTTGGGGATCTTACCACAAAGTGACTGCCGAATCAATTAATGAAATTACTTTCATACATTTTGGAGACGTAACGTAGTTTCCTAAACATTAAAAAAAACTGCGAAAATTTACTACGCTTTACGTCATTTTATTCTATAGTAAAGGATTATTGGATGGATGAATGATTAACGTTTAAAAAATATTTTTAATGTTGATCAAAAATCACCAATGTAAATGAAACTTAAATTTACGAAACAGGTTTATGAGGAGGAAATATTTATCGAATTACATTTCATGAGAGTCAATCTTAAGCATTTAGGAATTACACATATTCAAACAAATCGCAAGAAATTACCTCCCAGAAAAACAGCACTTAAATCACCGAGAGCACACGATATGAAAATATAAATATAACCACAAGATCAAAAAAAAAGAAGCACATCAAACAAAATCAAACATATTCCAGTTTTGATCAAAAAATCTTTGAATATTACACAATAAAGCACTAACATTTAACCTGTTTCCATTATCCATAAAGACATTAAAGAACGCATGACCTTTACAAATTAGATAAATATAATAAGTAGGTAGATATGAAATAGATGGTATCATATCACGATAGACAAATAACTAACATATCGCTCACTCCTTTCAAGAACGTCATTAATATAAAACTTGATTTTTCAGGAGAACGTTTTTAAAGTTAAAAAATATAACACAATGTATTAAAAACAAATATCAAGCCACTTATTGAACTTTTTACTGTGCAACAGATCTTTTTAGGTAAAACCTAAAGGTTTTTTTCTCCATTTGAAAATTATAAAGTTTATTTAAAAAATAATTTTAAACAATACATTTTCTTCAAAATGCAAAAACAACACTTTCTGCCCTGTAGCGGGTAAATATAAAGTTAAAAATATGCCTCTTTTGCTGGGATATATAACATTTTCTAGGCATTCTGAAAACATGCACAACTGAAAATTGACGATGTTTGATTTATGACGTTCTTGAAAGGAGTGAGCGATATATAAACAAACATCGAAAAAAAATATTTGTATGATGAAAAAATAAATAAAATTAAATAATTAAATATCAGACGTAGACTTAGGAAAATATAAAAAGAACTGATGATAAATGTAAACTCGGTGAAAAAGGTTGTTGTGTAATGTAAATTGACTATCTACTTGTATATTCTCTAGCATTCTTCTTCAGGGTTGATTCTTTCATTGATGAATAAAGCCTATCCAATTTTCTTTCAAGTGGTTTACCTTTTCAAATAAAATAATACAGGGTCAACGAAAAATAATATCAAAATTAAAAATATTCGTTTTAAAAAGTAAATAGAAGTGTAAATTGACGCATCGTAACGATATATACTTCCATTTATGTGAAATACCCGCGGGAGTGAATTTCTGCCGCTATCTTGACAGTTACTCTTGAAATTATTTACCGTACGTGGCAAGAAATCGACTACATACTTGATATGTGCAGAGCGACGCACGGCGAACACATTTAAACATACTAAAGTACAAAAAATCACAATCAATAGAAATGGTACAAAATAATCATTTGAAGTATTTTAAATTCAAAATAAATTCCCCTGGGAACTATTCGAATAATTATCAATTGACAACATTTTGATTGTGTCCAAATACTTGTTCACAATATATGGATTATCTCTAATTACAGGAGTTATTTTCATATTATTTTTTGACATCTCATCAAAGATGAAGAAGAATATGGAAGTCTGGGCATTTACAGGGATTTTTTTTCACTTAAACTAGTTTACGACGGTCGTCAGCCCCGTAAATGCCCAGACTTCCATATTCTTTTTCATCTTTGATGAGATGTCAAAAAAATAAGAATTATCAATTGGTTTGTTTACTGAATTTAATAAAGTTGAGTGATAGGAGAAAACTATTTTATCTGATTAACATAAACAAAATTTCAAACAATATTTTAGACAAACCCTTGTTATTGCGAATGATAAATGTTTTACCCCAACCAGAAACACGAGAAACTTAAAACAAATAGTTTATTGTAAGAATAGCTGGACATTGTCTGGATTCAACACTTCTATGCACCGAATGCAAAACCTCGTCAATGATTTCGCGGACCATATCGATATCTGGAATATGTCAATTAACTATAAAGCAAAAATAATTACAATATTTCAAGCTAATGCATAATTCCTTGTTTTATATGCTAGGCTACGGCAGTTAAAAAAGGCAAAAAATCCGCACATTTAAAAATGAAAACTTTTGAAATACTTCATTTTTTCAACAGATAATTTCAATGTTGGCTTTATTTTTCGATGACCCTGTATTATCTTGAGCCATTGATGTGTTTTAAGATACTATAAGGAAATTTCTAATATAATGTAAAGTGACTATAAAAAGTTATAAAGAATTAAAACATTATCCAGGAAGGGATTATGACTAGGACGAAGCAGTTACTATTGTACGTGAGGGGTATTGACCTTTGCTAATATTCTGATATGTTATAACGATACACATAAGGGTATAATCCTTGCTACCTTAATACATATTTAATTTTCGTATTATAACCAGATAAGATCCTCGATCCCTGATCGCTGATCCTTGACCGGATGACAAATTAGAAGTTTTTTACATTTTGAGTGTGTCCAAATACTTGTTCACAAACGTAGATTTTCTCTAATGAGGAGTTATTTTCTTATTACTTTTTGACATCTCAAAATAGTTTTTTTTTTTTTTTAAATTGGCAGTACACAATGAAGTCATGGCTCCAACCATAATGTATGGAAGTAAAGCATGGAGTTGGCAAAAGAAGGATGAAAATAGACTGAACGCAGACAAAATGCGTTCTCTCAGATGAATGTGCGGCAAAACGTTATATGATGGATGTTATAGGAAAGAATGCTAGGCATAATCGATAAAATAAAGAAAAGTGTGTTAAAATGGTTTGAGAATGTGAATCGAATGAATGAAGAAAGGGTAGTTAAATACATTTATGAAGCTAATGTAGTTGGCAATAGAACCAGAGGAAGATCGACGAAAACTTGGCATAAACTTGAATGTGGTTAGGTCAAGAGTCGGAACTATCGGCATATTTTTTTTGAAGAGATCCACCAAGTCACCTTGTGTGTCTTGTCGGAATAGTTCTTTTGACATAAATAAATTTTTTTGTTTTTATCTATTTTAACCTAATATACACACGAAAAAAAGAATAAATTTTTTTATATAAGTATATACATATGTATATATATATATATATATATATATATATATATATATATATATATATATATATATATATATATATATATATATATATATATATATATATATATATATATATATTTATAAATATGTATATATATAAATATATATATATTTATATATATAAATATATATATATATATATATATATATATATATATATATATATATATATATATATATATATATATATATATATATATATATATATATATATATATATATATATATATATATATATATATATATATATATATATATATATATATATATATATATATATATATATATATATAAATAAATATATATATATATATATATATATATATATATATATATATATATATATATATATATATATATATATATATATATATATATATATATATATATATATATATATATATATATATATATATATATATATATATATATATATATATATATATATATATATATAAACAAACTATTTTACAGTTTTCATAGAATCAGCACTTGATCACTAATCGAGTAATATGAAGATGAGGATGAAGAGGCATTCACCGCAGCGAATATTAAGAAAATCCTTAAATCGGACGACATCTAAAACGTTATCGCAAAATAACTCTCTCGATATTGTGAAGGTATGACGTCAAATCTCGTGGGAGTAAATTTGAACAATTCCTACCCTAAAGTAACGTAATTGATAGGATTCCATAACCGTTATCAAACCGGCGACCTTAGCGTTGAAATGTCGATACTTAAATTAATCCACACGAGGAAAATGGCATACATTCACTAAATTATCCCTTTCCATGCCATTTCCCCAAAATGCCCGTTCATATTTCGCTTACAATATGTTCTTATCCAGCTCTAATGGGTAGTATTTTATCCGCCATCCTAAGCTAACATGTAGCGTTATCTTCAGGCTACTCGGAACATATTTACCGTCAACAAATAAGGTAGAAATTTCCATGTCTCGTATGAAGAGTCGTTCTGTTGCGGTAAATATCTCATATCCTCGCATCGTCCGTAATAAATTGCCGTCTTACCTGACCGGGGATGATGTAGTACCTCAAATTAATTAATTTCCTCTTTTGACCTCCACGGTAGGTACAGGAGGCATCTTACGCGTGCTATCGTGATGGTAAACGATAATAATTTTAATATATTCCTGTCGGGTCTAGGACCCACGATAACTTGACATATATATAGACCTATATATTTATATTGTAAATATCAATATTTATGTTCTTAGTTTATCTAAAGATGTTGAAGGTTATTTACGAACAAATTGTCTTAAAAAACATTATAAAAAATATTTTTTTATTACAACATTTTGAGTGTGTCCAAAAACGTGTTCAACATCTTTGATGAGATATCAAAAAATAATATGAAAATAACTCCTGTAATTGGAGATAATCCAGATTTTGTGAACAAGTATTTGGACACACTCAAAATGTTGTAAATAAATTATCTGGTCAAATTATAAGCTTAAACAATTAAATGAAAATTATATTATTTTGCGTTTCTCATGCGTGTGATTATAATCCAGGATTCGGGCCTCACATACTAATAAAAGAGTTTCGGCTCAGTAAAAAGCTTCTTTTCACCTCATTAATAGATGTCTGTAGTGAAGTTCTAGTGATTCAAAAATAATGTTTCAAAATTGGTTCATATATATACAACGTAGTGTGTTATCTGAATCTGTGTTATCTGAATCGATAAATGTTACATTTATTATATAGTTAATGTACAAATATTTTTTTTTAACAACACTTTTAATAAAATGAAAATTCTGACAATTTTTTATTTCTAAAATTGTCGTTTCATTGGCAACTATCGCCATAATTATCACCTATGCCTCGATGAGAGTGAGGGAAAGTTTTCGACACTGGCAAAGTTGTGGAAACATTTACTATAAATACCGATAACGTTCAGAGTAAGTATCGATAATGGTGCCCAAACGTGCTATTAATCCGCATTGCTCAGATGGAAAAACACCCAACCTATAATACAATAAATTATTTGGTAAATTTTATCCCAAATGAATGAATATTCCCTCGGATCGGAGGCTCGAATTGAGTAAACAGATTTTTCTTAGAACAGCTACTATATTTAGTCATGATATATCTTATTAAACTAATAAAAAATAACCATTCCACTATAGAGGCGGACAAGGGACCGTTCTGTCTCGGGTTCTATTCCCAAGTGGGGGGTTAAATAAACGTAAGTGTTTTTTTTCACTCTAATATTTATTCAATACTACCCTGGACTGATACCTGAAGCGGAGGCATGATAACCTTTCCTTTATATGTTGACGATCGAGATAACACTGCGTTTTTATGATGCAGTGTCCTATGCACCAATGGTGTGTATATAAGGGTTTGAAGAAGAAGGTTTAAATGATCATTTTATACACTTGTAATATTATCCATACTATTTTTTTTGTCATTTTTATCAGTACTTAATTAATCAGTCTTGATCAGGTTAGATAAGACTCAATCAGTCTTGATAAAAAAGCGGTAGATATTATAATTAAGTTTTAGTAAAATATTTGTAGTGATTTTTAATCAAAGTAACATTTTAACTATCAAAGCGAAAATCACAAACAAAGTGCTTCAAATGTTATATAAATTATAATTTAAAAAAAAAATTGTTTCAGTCAATTAAAATAAAAAATCATGAAAAATTATCTTTTATGAACACTTTTGCATGCGAAGAAATTTAAAAAAAAAAATAGAAAACATGTTGAAAATTCTTACTCAAATTCCTTGCATATTTCACCCTTCAACCACTCGTGCAATCCTGATACCTCTTCATGATACTAACTGCCAAGGGGCAAATGAAGTTTACTCGGCTCCGTTTTAGCAAAGAAAATTTTCTCAAGGCTTCAAATATGCCATTACATTTATTATATCGCACCCAATTTAATACTAGCGTCTTTTCAATTTTCCATAGTTTTTTAGCCTGCAGACTAAGAGCTTCTTCAAAAATATATAAAAACTAATAAATTTGTTTAACTACAACCAATTTTAAAATAAGAGGTACTTTAAATAACTTCAATACAAAAATTAATATTTTTTTAAAAACATTTTGAGTGTGTCTAACCACACATGAGAAACGCCAGAAATTATCATTTTCATTTTTTATAATTTTAGCTTATAATTTGACCATTTATTTACAACATTTTAAGTGTGTTCAAATACTTGTTCACAAATCTAGATAATGTCTAATTATAGGAGTTATTTTTCACATTACTTTGAGATCTCAACATAGATGAAGAAGAATATAGAACTCTGGGCATGTAAAGTGATCACTGAAACTAGCCTATGACGGTCGTAAGCCCCGTAAATGCCTTCCATATTCTTCTTCATCTATGTACTGTGGTTGTCAATAATGGGTGGAATTGGCGAATGTTACACGTGTGTAAAGTGATCACTTAAACCAGCCTATGACGTTCCCAAATGACTGCTGGGAAAGGCCAAAAAATAGCTTTTTCGAAAACTTTGAGCTCTGGTTGAGGGATTTAAAAGAAGATAGAGAAACGGGGAAAAAGGTAAAACTGGAATTGACTGAAAATAACGACAATAATTCGTTATATATAAATATAAATATATATATAAATATATATACATATATATATATATATATATATATTGATTTATATAATATATATATATATATATATATATATATATATATATATATATATATATATATATATATATATATATATATATATATATATATATATATATATATATATATATATATATATATATATATAATCCTTTATAAGTAATATCTGGGTCATAAGAATGATATTTTTGTATGAAAAACCTTTGCACGGTTTTGTAAAGTTTAGTATTAAGCGTATATTTAGCTATCACCCCCTATATTCCGTGTTCTATTCTTAATAAGTATAACATAATTTCAATATGTTTTTACTCTGAAAAATTTATAGTTTTACCCTTGATTTTTACAAGGGTCGGGAAATTTAAAAACCTAATTTAAGGGTTTTGTTTTATAAAGATTACAGTCGTAAATTTTAAATCTAGATTATATACGCGTGTAAACACAGTACAAGGCTAAATAATTTAGCAAAAAAGGCGTTTTTCTATAATTTAAGGACATTTTTGTTAATGGGCGGTACCTAGTTGAAGAATAGTTCGCACGACAGAACACAGAGCTTTTAAGCTCTTGTTTTGAAATATGCGAGTATTGCGTAAATTTAAATGTTTTCTTGCAACAAAAAGTATATTTTAAGGATTATTTTACTTTCACATAGATGAATTAAATAAAAACTCTCGTACATAATTTAATATACATATATTTTTAATGACAATCTATCAATAAATGAAAACATTTAAATGTAATAAATAGTGTTTGACTTATGGGAAGATATAAAATACGATTTGTTTCAACTATTAGTAGTAATCTGTCAGTACTGCTATTAGTGCTATATAAGACCTTTTTTTGTGAATCTGTGGTCTTTATGAAGATTTTATTTAGTTATTGATATTCTGACTTCACTTTTTTTTTCTTTTTTAGTTCTTTCATTCCTTCGAAAACTCAAATTGTTGACAAAGATTATATCTTAGCTCTAACTTGAATAAGGGAACTTTCCTAATTTGGTGTTACAAACGCAAAAGGGCACCTAATACCGAGTACTCTTCCAGTGGACCGATCAGTTTATGGATGTTCGTTGACTGACCAACTTCTTTAGATGGGTTTTATATGTATCAAAGTTTTTCCTCAATAGTTTGAGTTATTTTTCTTTTTATCAACCACACCTCAAAATTCAGTTCTAATAGCAATTAAAGGTAAATTAAAGAGATAGAAGCAAAACCTATCCTCTTGAATAAACAATAGATGAAAATCTGTGTTTAATTTTTGTTGATATCTCAACATGTATGTAGAATTCAATTAGGATAGAAATAATGAAATCTGAACATTTGCAGCACTTACAACCTGTCACAGTTAAAAAAGTAATATTACCATTGAATCTTTGATTTTTAACAATATTGCTCAAATTTTTTATGGTTGTATTAATGTTGAAATTGAAAATATTAGGTCCATTTTTTCGTATAACTTGGTGAAATAAGTATTTTTTTTGCAGATCCCTTCGTGAAATGAATGTATTATTCTTTCTTAAATTATTTTACATACTAGGAGATACCGAAAAAGATCAGTTATTTTAATTTTTTTTATTATTTAAACCAAATTCGCTCCCTATGAGGAGCATATGGAGGCCACAAACTGTCTCCAAGCATTTCTCTCGGGCCAGCTCTTTTGTATCCTTCCAACTTAGATCCGCGTCCCGAAGTTCTGACGAGAACTGCCGACAAATTGTCAGCAGTGATCGTCCTGAACGGCGCGAACCTAATATGCCTTGTAAAAGAGGCAAGCTTGATGGCGGCTTTCGGGAGGCATACGGAATACATGGCCAAGTCAACTGAATCGCCTTTTCTTGACAACAGTTTTGAACAAGATTTGCTACCTCCTACGCCTTATCTCTTATAAAATTATACGCATTTCTTCTTCTTCTTCTTGGTATAGGCCTTTTGGCCTGTTTTTAAGAGTCTTAGCGATTAGCGATTAAGAGATTATCCTCCTGCGATGTCGATCCATCTCTTTGGTGATCTATCGGGAGTCGTCTACTATGGAGTTAGCCGTACATTGCGATGTGGGGCAGTCTGGATGGGTCCATTCTCCTCACATGCGCATATACGTATTACAAAGAGTTATTTATATACATATATATATATCCATAAATATATATTTTATAATTAATTAAGAAATCGATAAGGTTCACTGAACATTCATAGTTAACGGCAATCCACTTTTACCAGGCAGCTCAAGATAGCATATATACATTCCTCAGTAGCCGGGCATTTAGCATTACTTAGCTGCAAGGCTGCACTCGGTATAATGCTCAGTCGGAGAATTGCGAGGAATCTTAGTAGCGAACAAAAGAACACCAAGACGAGAACAATTAATTGTGCAGTTATCTGAGCCTGCGAGAATTTCATTTTAATAATTCTACGAGCTGAACTGAGATATAAATTGGGGCCCGCAATGCGCCCGAGGTTATTAGAAACCGTTTCGGAATTTTTTGCTCGAGCCCTTATTTCGGAAATTAAATCTATAAACCTTCAAATGATTTTATACAACGTAAAATAAAGTCAAATTTGAATGTGAATTTATCTTTGTTTCTATTTTATACAATGAGGTTTATGGCATTTTTTTCAAATTTAAAACAATATTAACGATGCCTATCAATCTTTGGACCACTAATTTTGTGGTACAATTTTTCACCGGTAATTTGTGATAAAATAAAAATTAGTTTGATTTTTTAATGTATTATTTCATATATGTACCGCCTATTTTATAAAGATGTAGCAATATTGCAATTAAATCAACCGTTTAATATATTTAAAGAAAAATTTGTCCTAGATTCTATGATTGGACCGCTGACTGAAAATGATTTTTCTCACTTAATAATAAACAAATTAAAGAAAAATACTGAAAATACTTCTGAAGTGCCTTAGAATAGTAAGATAGACTAAAAAAATATCTTAAAATACTTAAATCTATTTAAAAAGTAGAATATACGCCAGCAAGTATGAGTCCGAGTATGCAATACCGAATGACTTGTTTATTTCTGCTATTCTCATTTTCCTCTTTTATGCTGCCCTCTACTCCTATTTATTCATTTCCTTTAAAGCTTTAAGGTTATTTACCTTAAACTCCTTATCTTTCGTCACGTTCACTCCATCACACATATTTCTATCGTTAATTTAAGAATTTAGATTCTAGTACTAACGCCCGATGAAGCCCGGTAAAGCCCGATGAAGAAAATACAGCAGCACTGAGAAAATAAGGTCAATGGGTGGCTTATATTGTGACGTAAGTGATGATATTATGCAAATAAATTATGATGTTTCTAATATACCTATGCGGTCCAATTAAAGCGCTGGCCCAATGATGGCTACATCCCCCTATACATTTGTATTGTGTTATCTAATAAATATTGACAAGATAACAGTTTTGTCGAAATTACATGCTCATTGTAATGCAAATGAGTTTTCAATCGCATAATTTATATTTTCATTAATGGATCACCAATAACGACCAAAGGCAACACAATGTTTTATATTAGATGTTTGCATTTGTGCCGTATAAGGGCAGCTGAGCTAAACTTAGAGACAGCCATTGTAGGGTAAAAAAGCTTTAGATAGCTATTGACCCATATTCAGCGGAAGTGAGAATCACTCACCGTTGTAAAAAGATATACAAACCAACCAGTAATTTCTTGCTCTTTGTCGAGTATCAAATAATTGAATACTGAGTGTTATTTGACAAGGTTTGCGTTACAAATTTAAAAAGAATGAAAGGGATGATTGAATTTCCGTTTACTTTGTAGAGGGGTAAGCCTTCAGTAGTACATCATTACAAAGAAAATCATTTTGGGAGCTTCAAATTTAATTAATGTCTAATATAAAATTCACTGAAAAATTTATTCCACTTACAATGTAAAAATGTAAATTTAAATCACATTTATATCAATTATTGTCTGTGTACTGTAATGAATTCTTAAACAACAACAAATAATTATACTATTTTGAGAAATAAAAAAACTTTGTTTTTTGATCCACGCACATTTTTGGCATGGCTAAACATACAAACATGATATACTTATAGAAGATTGTACACTATTTCTTGATATGATTAAACATAAAATAAGCCATGAAGAGGGCAACAGATTGTTGCCGAAACTAGTTGGTTGTTAATAAAAATGTGAGTGGATCAAAAAACAAAGTCTTTTTATTTCTCAAAATGATATATCACTATGATCACCAAAGTTAATGCTTTCAATATTCAAAACACAAAAAATTATCCCCATATGTCTATCATTTTCTTATTTTATACAGTAAATACCACTATTCTTGCAACGTTCCAAGGATATTTACTGTAAAATGTAGATTTTGTATTTACTTAAAAAATAAAATAAAAAATAGATAAATAATACAACAAAGTTACTACCGAATCAATTGATGAAACCATTTTTTCTGAAGTTTGACTTTAAATTCGATTTAGTTATCTGGGCTACCTACGGAAATAAAGCTCATCTGAATAATAGTTTTGGATATATGCACTACTATCCTCGTTTTCTTAGAATTGCCTGCATTTATATTCTCCATATCCACATATTGAAATGGAAATAAATTGATTTATATTCAGTCAATCAAGGTAAAAACTACCTGAAAATAATTAAATTTAAGTAAACATAATGCTGTTAGGATAGGTCGATCATTTCTCATAACGACACAAAATTTAGCATAGTTTGGTGAGGATAGCGATTTATCACGCGAGCCATGAACGATAACCAAACACGGGTGGAATAAAACCCGCGTTTTAACAAGTAAAAATCGCATTTTCCAGAACGCAAATACTCGTACAACATGGCGCCAGGGGAGGTTTAAATTTAATGTACCCAAATTAACGGCGCTCTTTGAACCATTATAAAAAATGTTTAATTTTTTCGTCCCGTTTCGAATGTGATAATCCCTCGAACACGTGTAAATACCTGCGACGGGGGATGGGAGGCTGTTGATTAATGCGGAGGTACACCATTTTCACCCCTATAACTGAGTTTTTCTTTAAAACAATTGCGTCCCCGCGGACCCTTAAGTAATTTAGGACGATATAAATTTTATTTACAGACCGGGTGATGCGAAACATTTAAAGGTGTCGCAATTCTCTAAACCTCATGAGTGATTCGTAAAATAAATGAAAACAATTATTTACTTTCATTTTTTTTTAAATACAACTAATACATTGGACAAATTTATTTTTCTGCTTTCCCTTATTAACACCAGAAGCAGTGTTAATTTGATCATAAATTATATTAAGGCAAGGTGATCAGATGTGCGTTTCAGGTGTAGACTTGTGATCAACAAATATTCGAATGAAAAATATTTATAAATATAAAAATAATTTGGTTAAAAAAATTCTGAATAACGAGAATATAGTGTATCGATGGCAATAAATACACGGTATTAACATGATTTTCGAAACAACTTTTTAAATAATTTATTTTAGTATCTAGGAAGTAGTTAATAGTACGCTCATGTGAGGGGATTCGAACTATCCAGATTCGCCCACACTGCATTGCACGGCCAACCTCAAGGTAGACTCCCAGGCAGACCACCAAAGAGGGTAATTCATCTTTAATAAACAGGCCACAAAGTTCAAATCAAGAAGAAGATTGTTGCATGGGTACAAAAACAATATAAAGTAATGGGTAAGTACAAAGTAAACTACGTAATAAGGTTTTCATTTGGGAGTCGAATTAAAATAGATTATTATCTTTTCAATTTGAAATGAGACCTTTTGAGAGAAAAATACTATTTAAACTCTATTGTTAATGAAAATCTTTCTTAATTATATAAAAGTACGTTACTTTGTCTTTCGATAACATTCCCATTGTTATTCAACACCTCGATTTACATTGAAATTCAAGAGGACAAAACGGTTAAAGTTTGTTTGCGAATATTAAATATTTTCAGATTGACAATCGGCCAGCGCCACTCTTGCAAAGTAATAAGCTCACAAATGAAACACTTAATAGCCAAACGCGAGAAAGCGGCGCTTTTAAAATTGATAATAGAAGCAGAATAGCAGAGGAAATTGTATGAACAAGGTGTAACGGAGAAAATTTATGAAAATTAATGGATACAGTTCCGAAATGGGCTAATCTCAAATCGGAACCAACCGACAACTGTACACTTTGAGCGAAGAACTTTGATCAGCCCCTCAAAGTGGTAATTACAAGAAAATATTTGAGAACCATTATCAGGCGAGTCAGGGGCAAAAATTATTAAATTCCAAGTTACATTTTGAGAATTCGTTGTGCAAAATTAACAAAGTATTCGTCTCGGAGGAATTGTTTTGCTTGTTGAATTTTTGTTGGGCTCTTATTAAGGCGTCGCGCAAATTATTAAATTTAAAACAAATTTAGATAAAATATCTCTTCATAACCATAATTTCTGTTGAAGATTAAAGGTTTGACTGGCAGTATAAGATGGAGTCCCGGTACCAACTCTTATGTAAGGAAGTGAAGCACGGGGTCGGAAAAACAAGGATGAGAGTAGACTGAATGCAGTCAAAATGCGAATGTATTATACTTAAGGATATTAAATCCCTAAGAATTTTGAAATAAGAAAATTATTTTGTGCTCAGAAAAGCATAGTCGATAAAATTAAGGAAGGTGTGTTGGATATGTGGAGCAATTGAGTGATGAAATAACGGTATATCAAATTTATGAAGCGGATGTAGGAGTATTATAATTGGAAATTGTACTATAAAAATTGTATTTTGACAAGAGCAGATGAAGACTAGGAAAACTTAGCATGATTAAGTATTTCAAACACTTGAAAGTGGTAGAGTCAGACGATGAAATAATCAGAGGTTTGTACGACAAGATGCATGCATGTGGAAGAATCGAAGATTGTTTGCAATAACAATTTTTGTTGAGTTCTATCCTCTCTGTCTGCCCTTATTATTTTACATATTATTTTTTGACATCTCATCAAAGATGAAGAAGAACATGGAAGTCTATATATAGTCTTCTATTTTCTTCTACATCTTTGAGGAGATGTCAGAAAATAATATGAATTATTTAATCGCTTAATCAAACACTTATCAATCGTAATTATGTCATCGAAGATGAACAATTTCTCAATTTAAAAAAAAAATCTTCTTTATAAATATGAGATGCAATTCCGATTATGATCGAATTCAACACTAGATATTAAAAAACAAAAAAGTATCTACATACCGCTTTATCGAGTTCTCAGCTTAGCGAGATTTTATAGCTATCAATTCACCGTTTTTACCATTGTTACATCATAATACTAGAATTCTCACTCAATAGAACTGTGAACAATCGTATTCAATGCATTTACAAAAGTATTCTTCAGAATAGCGGAGAAAATTTCTCCAACGCCTTTTTAATATCTCTTTCTCCTATTTGAAATTGTGTGGCTGAATTTTCCTTCAATAGTATTTCAGGAATTGCTTTTAAGATAGACTTTATTATGTACTACTCGCATATTGAAATGTGAAGTTTGAAACCTTGATTTGATTTTTTAAAGATTACTGATGATTTTTAATTTTCTACTTAATTATTCTGAGCTGACAATTGTAATTGGTGTCTCTTGACATGAATTTTCTAATTTTTTTTTTAATGAAAGCAGGTAAAAGTTTGAGTAAGGCTAACGACCTGGAATTTGGTCTGTTAAATTATCACATTACACACTTGTGTAACGTTTACCATTCATGCAATTATTGAACATACGTATTGCAATGTTTTTTGGAACTTGTTTATCAGCAATGCTTTGGATCCCTTTCACCTGTGAGTAGTAATCGAATAGATTTTAGATGTATTTAAACATATATACAGCCTACTCTATTTTAACATAGGTGGGATTCATTTAAAATTATTAACAAAATACATTGTAATATGGATGTTCGAAATTTGGTGAAATTACGTTGAAAAAGGTGACTAAAGCTAGCCAAATGCCAGATCTTAAGCCATGAAATGATATTCAAAATAATAAATTTCGATAATTTGTATAACAATATATTTGTAAAATACTACCTGAATGGCGCTTATAAAGATTGGATACTAATATGATGGTGATAATGATGCATAAAAAATAATAAAATAAAAAAATGGGATGCTTAGACATCCTTTATCATTCATAAAAAAGAAAGATATTTCATCTCACATTAAGACACCTACGACACTTATACATTGATATATCAACGGCAGGGTGAATAATCCAGTATATAATTTATTATCAGATTAAAACCAATATTTTTAGCTTTTCCACTTTTTTATTTGACCAGCGACCGGGTTTCGTCGTTACCGACATCATCAGACTGGTGAGAGGCTATACAAATTGTTATGTTATATATAAAAGAAGGCAGGAGTTGATAACCATGATTTGATATAATTTTATGAGAAATTAATTTAATTTGATTTCTCATAAAATTATATCAAATCATGGTTATCAACTCCTGCCTTCTTTTATATATAACATAACAATTTGTATAGCCTCTCACCAGTCTGATGATGTCGGTAACGACGAAACCCGGTCGCTGGTCAAATAAAAAAGTGGAAAAGCTAAAAATATTGGTTTTAATCTGATAATAAATTAAAAATGCAATTCCATCACGAAGTGTCAGTGGATAATATAAATCTATTAATCCAGTATATGATAGAATAAATAAAAACGAATAGCCGTTATTTGATTTTATACGTTTCCAATACGTTAGTACAATCATTTACAATCATTGTCACGATATTATTGCCTGAATCAATATTTGAAGAAGAAGAAGAAGAAAAAAAAGAAACTGGTTTATTTACATGAAAAAAAGTAGGTATAAACCTAATAAATTTCAGTTACATATGTTTAAATAAATTTCGTAGAGCCATTGAAAATAACAAATACGAGTTTAAGTAATGCTAGATAGAGTGAAATATGTTTCTTATTTCTTAAAATCATCATTGTTTTTTTTGACGATGTATGATTTTCTTATACTACCGACACATTCCTTTTGATTGCACGTGTATTGTGATCTTCATAGTCTCACCTGAAACAATAAGAAAAACATTTTTTTAATATTATATACTTTTATCAGGAAATCGTAGCAGAAGTCAAGAGAAAACATAAAAAATGTTTAATTCTTAAGTTTTGTTTTAAATATAGCGAAAACCATAATTTTAAACACTTTTTGTGACAAAATGCATTTAAATTGAATGAATCTACGTCGTGATAGTTTTAAATATATATTTTTTTTTAAATTAGATTTTCGTATGCTAATTTTTAAACATAAAACGAAAATAAATTGGAAATCCCATATATTATTTAAATTTACGTACAAAAACATATTTTTATTATAAAATAAAACGAAATTCTGCTTCAAATCGCAACCATAACTTCTGTGTAATTAACATTATTATTTAAGGAAACTAAAGGTTATACCACTTTAAAATTACAACTACAATCTTAAATCCATCAACGGTGTATAGTTTATATAACACAGAAATATATCTTACAACATCTAACACAAAACTTCTTTAGTCGAAGGAAATTAAAATATTATGCAATAATATAAGGCTCAATGCACGGCTACCGTTCTGGAGGTCCCGGGTTCGATTCCCAAGGGGGGTAAAATAAATATAAGCGATTTTTTCACTGTCATATTTATTCAATATTACCTTGGACTGGTACCTGAAGCGGAGGGTTGATTACCTTTCCTTCATGTGTAAACGATCAAGATAACACTGCGTTTATATGACGCAGTGCCCTATGCACCATTGGGGTGTGGATAAGGGTTTTATTATTTTTATTATTAATAAAAGGCAGCCTGTTAAAGAGATGGATTTACAGCTGGGAATCAACATAGCAGGAAGCTAATCCCTCTTAAAAACAGGCCATAGGGCCTACGCCAAGAAGAAGAAGAAGAAACTTAAAATTATGTGTAAAACTAAATATAGACAACTAAAAATGTAAGTACAACGGAAATATTCTAAAAACTATACATTTTAAATCACTTTCTACACAAATTGAATATTCCGTTCAACAATAAAATCTCGTATACGAATATTATTTCCAAGGAACGTATATATTTAGAGTACTCTCGAACCATTCAAGTCAAGGTCGGAGAATTTTTAATTAATCGGGAAATTTTGTTATTTACGTTTCAAAACTTCCGAATCACCTATTTGAAGAGCAAATTTACCTTAGCTGGTATATCCAAAAGTAGGTCATGAAAATATTTTGAATAAATGATATATTTAATAACTTTCTTTACAAGTATTCAACAACAAACACTCTTTGAAAAAACTCAGGTAATTCTAACCCTTTTTGTAATTTATTAATGCGTTAATACATAAAATGTGTGCGAAAATTTATTGAAGTCGTTTAAATAAATTTTGTGAAAGTAGAAATACTAAACACATAAAAATATATGGCCTTAAAAATCACACACACAAAAAATTATTTTACAATTTAAATATGTTTATATTTTTTTAGGAGTTCTGATGAACCTTTTATATCATTTTACCTTAGTTTTCTATGCACAACATTTTTCAAAACATTAAAAAAAATATAAATATATATATATATATATATATATATATATATATATATATATATATATATATATATATATATATATATATATATATATATATATATATTTATATAAATATATATAATTCATCATCTACGAAACAATATATTTTTATTTCCATTATTTACAAAGTTCCAAGTACTAACTAACCCGTTAAAAAAATAATCAACGTCATTAACAGTCAGCCAATGTTACTTTCCACAAGTTAACATTCTTCTCATAAAGAAAAATAAAAAATGCTGCCAGGCGTTTGTTCCTACTTTATAATTGTTTCCTTCGAAGTCATAACTAACTGTTAGACTTTTTCCAGAGTTAAGTTTAAGTAACGCAAATTACATGTCATTAAAAAAAAAATGGCAGCACATGTTATGTAAGTATGTATGTAGTTGTAATAATGCAATACGTGTCACATAAAAAATATTTAATAGAATGAATATTATAAGTTTTAATTAGTTCCTTCTTTAATCAATTTTATGTTGAATAATATATCGGTGGTTGACACGCAACAGAGATTTTATGATTTTTAGTATTTTTTTCACAAAAACTAAACTAAAAGCACATTTGCTCAAAAATAATAACGTACCTACATACTCGAATAAGTTTTTTTTACTAAATTTTAACCACAAAAAAACGAATCAACGGTTTTATATTTTTTTATGTCGAAGTGAACTTTCATTCAATTGTTTTATTATTAATTTATATTAACTTATTAAAACTACAAAGGTAAAAAAAATGTTACATCCACGAAGGAAAGACGAGGAAACACGATATGGAAAAAGCAATCAATGAAATGCAGTTTGGATTAAACGTTCCTAAACCCATTTTGTCAATCCAATATCGATATATCGCGTGATACAGGAAGCCATTATTTCAATGAAATATTATCAATGATATATACAAGGATGTATAATATTATAAAGGCTATATACCACTTCCCGAATTTGAGTTGTATGGTTGTCAATTATGGGTCGAATGGTGAATGTGACACGTTTATAAAGTGATCACTCACACCAGATTTTTATGCGTCGTAAACCTTATAAATATTTGCATATTCTGCATATCATCTATGTCGAGAAGTCAGTATTTATATAAATCAATATAAAATACATCTATTTTTTAATTAATATTATTTTTCGCAATTAGTTTTCATTAAACAAATACCTCTTATTTAAAGGTATTTATCCATCACTTAAGAAAATAGGATAGATTTTCTAGTTTGAAAATTTATACCATAAAAAAATATATTGAAAAAATATATGTTTTTTTTATTATTACTTCACCTAATTATTTAATTTATTATTCATATTCAATTCATTATGTTTTTTTTTTCATCTTTTAATTATGCTCCTTTTTTTTCATTTTGTTACCTTATTAGCACTAAACATTCTAATTTAAAATTTTACTGTTTTCGGGGATTAAAACGAGCTTATTTGACCTTACTTTTTACAGCCGTAATTATCTTTTAATAATGACGAATTTTGTGACTATTCTATTATAAATATACGCTTTCGTGGAATAGCCTCATTAAGATCATCTCAAGGCAAAGTTAATTTTGTATTTACAAAAGGTTCATTTTGGAAAATCGCCAAAGTTCACTTTTGTCAATGAAAAACAAAACACATTAAAAAATATGTTCTCATCAAGAATACCGGCTGTGATTGAAAAACTATGCAAATTTTCGTATTCTTTTAAACATTTTTTTTTCCTTGAGAACTAGTGAATAAAACATGTACAGCAAACCCACCTATAATGTTGAGATATCGTAGGGAACTTTATATGGGGTTAATGTTTTTAAATTACGTATTAATTTTAAATGAATCATTTCAGTCATTTCGCTGGTTGAATTGTAAAAATTCAACTTAAATCATTCGCCCTTTATAACGATCTTGAAATGCGAAAATCTCTCAGAAGAATGTGCGACAAAACGATGTATGATAGACGTACGAATGGTGAAATAAGGAAGGAATGCAAATCTGAAATAAGCATTATCGATAAAATTAAGAAAGATGTGTTGAGATGGTTTGGAGCGAATGAGTGAGGAAAGAACGGTAAAAAAAATTATGAGGCGAATGTTAGAGAGAAAAGAAGCTGAGGAAGACCGAGAAAAACATGGCACGATCAGGTATGCTAAATACTTGAAAGTGGTAAGGTTAGGAGTCGTAACAATCGGCGGGTATGTATGAGGAGATGCATGAACGTGGAAGAGGCGAAGAATGTTTGCAAGGACAGAGTGGTGTGGCGCTCTATTCTCTCTGCCTACCCCTGCAGGGAAGCGGCGTGATGGTTAGTTAGTTATTTAGTTAGCCCTTTATAACGATCCCTCCGATAACGCGGTACCTATCTCAATGTTATAGGGCAAAAATGAAAAACTGCTATGGTATAAATTGGCGAACCATTTGATTTTTGGTTAACTTTCATTGAATTTCGTGATATTTTTTTAGGTTTTCTGTCAGCGTGCGGCACTGCGAATTTATTTCTCTTTGTCATTTTTTTCAATTTTAAACTCTTATCGTAACGCCCTTATGAATTTAACGCAAACTCTGTTTAGGCGCATTTTATTATTTCTGGAATATTTTAACCAAAATAGTATTTTTCTTCGTGTTTTGACGAGTCTAGATAAATTGTCCGCTTCCATACCGATGTTCCGGGTTGGATTTTCAAGAGGGATAAAATAAAATGAGTTTTTCACATTAATGTTTATTTATTATAACATTTTGAGTGTGTCCAAATACTTGTTCACAAATCTGGATTATCTCCAATCATAGGAGTTATTTATCACCTTGCTTTCATAAAATTAAGGATGAGTATAACATTGCGTCAATGTATTGTATTACTTTATTCACCCTTCGGTACGAATGCGTGTAATAAAGACATGTTTTGTTTACAAAACAAATGTTGCTCACAAAAAAACATATCATGTTTACATTGGTAAACTCTTGGTGGTATTTTACAAATATTTTATTATTACCCTTAAACATATACAAAATTGATTTTTTTTGAAGAGCTTAATATCTTGTTTTAAGTCGTTTTTAAGATAATATTTTTATTGTTTTATTTTCATATTTAAAACGTCATATTAATTGAATAAATTTAAAAAAAAATCAGTAAAATTTTTATTTAAAAAAAAAGATCACTTTCGAAGCCTGTATTTTTTAGCCTGTAAGTTTTATTCCAGATGGACTGAAAATAAAGGTACGAGCATATTTTTTTTCATCAAAACATCCATTTGTGTTAAATTTTATGCTGAAATCGGCATGACACTAATAATTTATGTATTATTTATTAAAAGCATTGTCCACGTACCTACACATAATAAACGGCATAAATATGTTCACTCCGTACTTCAAAAACGTATGATTTTAAAATATTCACTTACAAAAAACGCGAATAACAGAAAAATACTTTTAAAACTACATGATCACGTTATTTCCGGCTTATCATAATGGTAGAAGCTGAGAGTGATTTTTTTATGAAGTCATCTTCATCAGCTATTGTGAATTTTGCCTCTTCAAAGCTGTTTACACATTCTTGAGCTTTATTCTACGTACGTTATCTTGTTTCCCTCATTGTGAGCGAGTGTCTTGGCGGGCCTTCAGGCTTTCACTATCTCCCGTTCCTTGAGTCGGGTCCTGATGAATATTTTAAGGCAACTTTTCTAAAGCGCCATGCCATGATATTTTTTTTGTACTCGAAGAAGGTGTTGTACATATGTATGTTTATTCATTATGAAAATAAAAATATATTGTAAAAATACATGGTAAATTTTCTTAACTGAAAACATATATTCGCAAACATAATATATTTTGTTAAGTTAATGTGTAAGAAAAATGTTTTTTTAATTTAAAACAATTAATTTTGAAGGTTGTATGTTTGCTCTGTTGTAAGATTCCTTTGTTTGTTGCTTGCAAATTTTTATTTTTAATTTTGACAGATGGTTTTGCCATCTGTTGAGAATTTAAGAAACATGTAATTTTATTTTCCGATTGGGTTGGTGTATCAATGGTAGAATGTAATATTCAGTATCTGAATAGATAATAATAATGAGACCATGATCTTAATATCAATTATTATCCTTTGGTAAATATATATTGTAGAAAGTGAATTAATTAAAATCCATGTGTAATTATTTTATTGTAATACCTTTATACTCTAAATTTTTATTGTATCTATTGTATGTAATGTATATAATCTAATAATTAAAAATAAAACAAATAATAATAAAATAAAAATTGTTTTAACGTGTAAGTATTTCGGCTCAACACAGGCCATGCCTAAAGAGCCGTAATACATTTACTTTAAAAAAATGTACAAATCTATGAAATAAATAAATAAAATAAAATAATAAAAAAACTGTAACTCTTGCTCTAATAGTTATCAGTCAATTAATAAGTATCATTATTACTCGCTTAGTTTTCAGCAGTTGTCAGAAATCGTACAAAAGATTAGTATTAGGGGACGTTGATAACAATAATTATTACTATATGATAAAGTCGTATTTGGAGGTTTACCA
The DNA here is from genome assembly GCF_059751285.1 of Brachycentrus maculatus. Lineage (NCBI taxonomy): Eukaryota > Metazoa > Arthropoda > Insecta > Trichoptera > Brachycentridae > Brachycentrus > Brachycentrus maculatus. The sequence continues at coordinate 97,353 of NW_028281065.1, read as the reverse complement.
ATGTTTGCCAACCTACTATGTAATCCACCCTTGAGTGCAATATTCATGAAACCCTTTTCCGGAATAATCTGAAACGATACGTGATTTCAAACACCCCTTTTTCGGTTCCGAACAAATACCCACCGCAAACCGGATTAGTCTTCACTACCCCTGACCAACGTGGCTGGATTTTTAACCGGAAACCAAACCCGGAACTGCATCAGGAATTGAAACGATTAGAGGACAGATGACTCGGTGAGGTACAACATAACGCTAACCGGATGTTCCAACGCTAAGCAAACTACTCATCAAGCGTAATTTGCACTTGTTAACCAATTTTTCATCTTATTTATTGACATCTCATCAAAGATGAAGAAGAATATGGAAGTCTGGGCATTTACGAGGCTGACGACCGTCATAGGCGGAGGGTCGATCACCTTTCCTTCGTGTGGTAATGATCAAGATAACCCTGTGTTTATATGATGCATTGTCCAATGCACCATCGGTTGCGGATGAGGGTTGAAAGAAAAAAAATATCTAACAAATTGTCATTTTAATATTAGTTTTTTATCCTTTTTTTACTTTGAAAGACTTTTCAACTATAAAAAAGTCACATTTAAATTACAAAGTTTCAACAGATCTACGTGATATATCAAATCCTGTGGTATAACGGTTGATGTACTTGCATATTTGCATACTAAATGAGGTATATATCATGCCGGCACTCGCGCCGTAAGGAGCTTATAAGAACAAAGCTTGTATATGAAATTCTGTGTTGTAAGAAGTAATCTTAGTGTAATTACATGCAAGAAATTCCTTCACATAAACTATGTTAATTCGCAGAACACAGAGAATGATATGTGCATATTTAACCACGTTATAAATGACACATTGCGTGGTTTCAACAGGCTTGTGCTTTAATAGTACCAAAAAAAAACTTTTAGTACTAAAATTATTTCCGTAAAACATTAATATGTTTTACGGAAATAATTTACTTTTTATAAATTGATTCGGCAGTCACTCTGTGGTAAAATCTATCCAGTTTTGTTTTATGTTTTACTTAGTACAACGTCCCAAAGACCCAACTCTGAAATTTATGATTAGCTTTATATAGTGTGTTCGAAAATGACGCGGAATGCATCGAAACACATGTTACAATAGATTTTAAGATATAGTGGTATTTACTAAGCAAAACTAAAATTAAAAATCATTTACTTTGTTGTAGGTCATTTATTAAAAATTTAAAAAATATAAATATATGTAACTAATTAATTCCACACTGTTTCCCCGCAGGGGTAGGCAGAGAGAAAATAACGCTACATCAATCGGTCTTAATAAACAATCTTCTCCTCTTTCTTATTCATGCATCTCCTGATACTTACCCGCGGATTATTCCGACTCCTGATATAACCACTTGAGTAATTCAATCTATGTATTGAATTACTTGAACATGCCAATTCATATCCATAAACTCTGATAAACACTCTGATAAATAAATAAATCATGCTCAACTCAACCATAGATGGTGCGGAGAACTCACATGTAAAATAATAATACGTCAATCAAAGGATAAATACAATTTACGATATTTGCGTAGTGTGGTTGTCATTCATGAGTAAAATAGAAAATGTGAAAAGTGTATAAAGAGATTACTTACTCCAGCGTATGACAAGTTGTAAAACCTGTAAATACTTAGACTTCCATAAACTTTTCCATTTGTGTTGAGAAAAAAATTAATTTTTCGCCATAAGCCGAAAATAAATGTTCTAGGGCTTAATTTTTAATTTCAAACGGAAGTGGAATTTTTCGTTTCTTCATTAAAAATTTGATTTTCCGTACCACGTTTTATTTGCTGAACGATTTTTTTTTAATTTTCCAGTAATTTAATTTTCTCGTCAATTTTGTTACTAAAATAAAAAGACGTGTTGTTTAATTTACTGCAAATAACACGAGCTTTTGACGTTCTACAACGTGAAATCTACATTCGTAAATATATACAAAAATCTATTTTGTATAGATTTATATTATCCACTGACACTTCGTGATGGAATTGCATTTTTAATTTATTATTAGATTAAAACTAATATTTTTAGCTTTTCCACTTTTTTTTTATTTGACCAGCGACCGGGTTTCGTCGTTACCGACCAGTCTGATGATGTCGGTAACGACGAAACCCGGTCGCTGGTCAAATAAAAAAAGTGGAAAAGTGGAAAAAAAAGTGGAAAAAAAAGTGGACCAGCGACCGGGTTTCGTCGTTACCGACCAGTCTGATGATGTCGGTAACGACAAAACCCGATCGCTGGTCAAATAAAAAAAGTGGAAAAGCTAAAAATATTGGCTTTAATCTAATAATAATAAAAAAATAATAAAAAATAAAAAATAAAAAATAAATATTTTTTGTATATTTAGAGCATTGTAAACTTTGTGGTATGGTATTATTACAGTCTTCTTATCATTCATCGTTCACTTTATGTAATACCTCTTTTAAAAAATACATAAAAATAAAAAATCTGAATTTGCTTATCATCTAATATCTGAAGACCATAATTTTAATAAATCAACTTGTTTAGAAATTTTACATGTTAATAAAATTTGTCTTCGTTTAGATAATCTAGAAAAATTTGAAGTAAGTCAAGCAATTGATAAAGACTTACCGATAGTAAATAACCAATTCAATTTAACAAGTCCACTTTAAAAAAAACTCCCATTGTGATTCATTTGTCTTCTCTCTCTTTCAAATTTTAGTTTGAGTTATGACGGTCGTCAGCCCCGTAAATGCCCAGACTTCCATATTCTTCTTCATCTTTGATGAGATATCAAAAAACAATATGATATATTGCTGGTTGTTAATTTAACACCCATGTCTTACAACGTTATGTATTTGTATGTTGTTATTTTGATTGCATTCAATATATTCACCCAACAATGGTTATTGCGTGCCAATGTTTGAATGGACCATTAAGGATTATTGAAATTTCATACGAAGCCGACGACTCAAATTGGCCCGCGTTTATATTGCCTTCAATATAATTTTACAACCTTTCATAATACAAGGAACGATAATTATTAGGTATTTGTTATGAACAAATTTATGCACTATTATTCGTGTTTATATTTTACTATAAGACAAGAAAAGGGACGATTATTTATATAGGCACCTATTCTGTTCCATGGACACCTAGAGAAAGACCAACTACGAGTATATATTTATTATTTTCTGGAATGTTTTTCGCAGATACTTTGTGGCACATTTTATAAACTTTGTAAAATAAAACAACTTTTTAATAGATTTATATTATCCACTGACACTTCGTGATGGAATTGCATTTTTAATTTATTATTAGATTAAAAACAATATTTTTAGCTTTTCCACTTTTTTATTTGACCAGCGACCGGGTTTCGTCGTTACCGACATCATCAGACTGGTCTGATGATGGTCTGACGGATGATGGTCTGATGGTCTGATGGTCTGATGATGGTCTGACCAGTCTGATGATGTCGGTAACGACGAAACCCGGTCGCTGGTCAAATAAAAAAGTGGAAAAGCTAAAAATATTGGTTTTAATCTAATAATAAAATAAAACAACTTTGTTTTAGCCGGTTTTTAAATCACATTTTTTTAAATCACATTTTCATATGGTGTACGAAGTACGTTGAAGTTTTTGACATCGTAAGGGAAGGGTAATTAACTATAACATAATTATGAGTATTTCAATGTTTTAGAATTAGTACATAAACCCTGATGATGACAAGATTCCTGTTGAAACTGGTTGGAAAAAGTGTACCAATAACAAGTGGTTAAAACAATTATTTTATAAAATTTATTTTTTCATTAATTTGGCGTTTAAAACTCTTGCATTGCTGACCATGTGTCCGTCCAGGGAATCCGAAGCATTCTTCAATGCATCGACATATCAAATGTCTCCAGCCGAAAGCTTTCGAAGGATAAAAAGCTTAGACTCCCCAAATTTTCAACTAAGGGGTACATATTCATATATATTTTTATTGATCTCCCATATTTCATAATATTGAAGTTAAACACTTTTAATATTGATTAATTAAAAATTGAATGCAGAATTATATTTATCATATTTATATTTTTTATTTCTGTGGATAACTAGTTGTAACCCATTCACGCATTTCTGTGACTAGTTCTGGGCAAATGAAAAAAAAGAATAAAAGTATATGAAAACACATGCATATTCAAATACAACGTAGTATCAAAATTTCTAAGCAGTCGGTGGATAACTTCGGGATATTTAAGCTTTTGCACAAATGAAAATTATATTTTTTTTTATTTATTAACGTAAATAAATGAAAGAAGATGTAGAAGATAAGTAACTAAATTACATTTTTCAGCGGTTATTTCATTTTAAGAGTACTTTTCAAAGAACTGGAAATACGACAATATTATGAAAAAAAAACTTTTATCCTGAAAAAGGGATGATATTACTTTTTAAAAAATCGTTTCTTTTCCCTTTGGTCATAACATTACAACTAACAAATTCTTGGTCAAACTTTTCACAAAAGATTTTTCTGAATGGAACCAAATATTCCCGAAGGATACCTACACCTTTTGAGGACGTTCAATGTTTGCTCTTGAAGCAAACTTGGTTAAGGACCAAGTTTCTGAAGCAAAATACGTTTGTTATTACAGGACTGAAATGAGAAGTACAAACACACATGCTTTCTATACCCTTTTTTAGTTACTTCCGCATTTCATTCAATCTACGTAGATAAATGAAATGAAATTACAAATATTATTTTTTAACATCTCATCAAAGATGAAGAAAAATATGGAAGCCTGGGCATTTACGGGGCTGACGGCCGTCAAAGGCTGGTATAAGTGATCATTTTACACACGACTAACATTCACCAATTCTACCAATTATTGACAACCATACTAATCAAATTCTTGGAAGTTCTATATATATAAACCAATTTAGAAACCTTGTTCTTGAATCACTAGATCTTTACAAGAGACATCTATTGGTGAGATGAAAAGAAGCTTTTTTTATTGAGCAGAAACTCTTATATTAGTATGTGAGGTCCGAATCCTGGATATTGGACACACTCAAAATGTTGTAAATTATAAATACGTGATATTCATATTTAATGAAATTTCGTTAAATTTCATTAACTTTTCTTTGATGAGTTGAGAATAAAAAAAAGTATAATAAAAGTTATAACTTGAAAAATAACTTTATGCTCCAAAACTGTAAATTCTCTTAGTATCCAACAGATTTTTTTTCATGTACTAATGATAATATTCTGAGAATTTCACAACGGTTACACGCTTTTCATATTTAATTTAATTTATAAAATCAGAAGTACGAGTACAATGACACCTCTCACATCGAAAAAAATCTTACTGGCTATGCAAAACACTCGTTAAGCGAAAAAAAATTTATATTTTGACATCTTAACAAAGACGAAGAAGAATTTGTCTGGGCTATTTCGATTGCAAATAACGAACAACTTTACTTGGTAATAAAAGCAGAGAAAGACTAATGAAAACTTGGCATAACTTGGCATTGGCGATACACGAATGTGGAAGAAGCGAAATGTTTGCAAAGACAGAGCAGTGTGGCGTTCTATTCTCTCTGCCTTCCCCTGCGGAGAAACGGGGTGATAGTTAGTAAGTCAGTTTTATATTTTAAGCCCCATATTTCACGAATTAAATGATCTTTTTAGCATTCCAGTACCTACAGTTGTTTCATATAATTTTGTTGATTCGGCATTAACTTTGTGGAATGACATGTTGATTATTTTACAAATTCAATACATGTATAATATTTTCCAATTACGTCACCATTATTATCTATGTTTCTATAACAAAAGGTCACGCTCCCTAACCCCTCCCTCCTCTATTTATGACCCCACCCACCTCTAAACAAACCTGAAATAAATCAGTATCACCTTATGATGAAAACAGCTGAAGTTTTCGAAACTATTTGCGTGTGATGAAATAAAACTCAAAAAGTGGTTTGTTGGGTAATATATTCAAAATTAAGCACTGTTAAGGAATTGAATTCTACTGTATTTACATATATAATGTGTGCCGCGTTTTGTCTTATTATTATTAAACCATATCCACTCCTTAGGTGGAGCATATGGAGTCCACAAACTGTCTCCAGGTTTTTTTCTCGGCTGCCAGCTCCCTTGCATCCTCCCAAGTCAGATCCACGTCCCGAAGTTCTGACGAGAACTGCCGACAAATTGTCAGCAGTGGTCGTCCTGGGTGGCGCAAACCTGATGCCTTGTAAAAGAGGTAAGCTTGATTAAGGCTCTCAGGAGGCATGCGGAGTACATGGCCAAGCCAACTGAATCGCCTTTCTTGACGAATGACTTATTAAGACATGTCTTAATGACAATGGTCAAACACGTTAATAAGACGAAACGCGTCACATATCATATATGTCAATAAAGCAAAATTCAATCCATTAACCGTGTTTAATTTTGGATATATTACCCAACAATTCAATATGGAATTCCACCAACTGTCTTCAGTGACAATAAATAATTCGAAAATTGGTATTATACAAGTGTTTAATATTTAAAATAAACAGCAGTTTCAGTCGTGAAATGTTTCGTATTCTTTCTCGTTCCGTTTCCCTCCTTAAGTGGGGGTAATGATCATTCATTTTTAAAGGTCCCATTCATTTCACGAGACTCAGAGAGGTTTGTGCGGAACAATTTTCCTACTGAGTGCTCGGTACCAAAAAATTCACTTAGCTGTCGGCCACGCTACGCCGCTTGAGCTATTCTTACGGAAACATTCGAGACATATTGTAGAAAGACACGAACTAGCTATAAAAATTTCATTCATACATAATAACAGTATTATCTCTTTATACTTCATACAAAGTACTATCATGATAATATATCATGAATGTAGAATGAAAGTGGACTGAATGCAGTCGAAATACGAACTCAACGAGTATGTATCGCTCACTCCTTTCAAGAACGTCATATAGCAAAAATCGACAATTTTTAGTTGTGAATGTTTTCAAAATGCCCATAAAATGTACTATATCCCAGCAAAAGCGGCATATTTTAACTTAATATTTACCCGTTGTAGGGCAGAAAGTGTTGTTTTTGCATTTTGAAGAAAAGGTGTTGTTTTATTTTTTTTTAAATAAACTAAATATTTTTCAAATGGAACAGGTTTTATCTAAAAAAATCTGTGGCACAGAAAAAAGTTCAATAAGTGGCTTAGTATTTATATTAAAAGTATTTCATTTTATTTTTCAACTTTTAAAACGATCTCCTGAAAAATCAAGTATTTTGATATATGACGTTATTGAAAGGAGTGAGCGGTATGCCATCTCTCAAACGACGTATTTGAGTGATGGGATAGATAGATAAAGATATTTGAGTATGAAATAAGAAAGGAATGCAAGACTCAGATAAGCGTTATCCATAAAATAAAAAAAAGAGTTTATTGATGGTGTGCATACCTGGAACAAATGAGTGGAGACAGTGTGGATGCGATCTCTCAAACGGTGTAAGATAGATGTTCGAATGGTGAAATAATGAAGGAATGCAAGGCTCAGATAAGCATTTTCGATTTTTTCAAATGTGTGTTTTGATGGTTTTTATATGTGTATCAAATAAGTGAAGAAAGATCACTTAAATAAGTCAGGTGACAATCGTGATATTATTAAAATCATTTCGTACGATAAACAAAGTTATATTTTGATGATATATCATGAACGCAGAATCAAAGTAGACTGAATGCAGTTAAAACGCAATCTTTCAAACAAATGTGCCGTAAAACGTTATAAAATATATAGATGTTCGAAACAATCGGCGGGTGTGTATGAGTAACGCATTAACGTGGAAGAGGCGAAGAATGTTTTCAAGGACAGGGTGGCGTGGCGTTCTATTCTCTATGCCTACCCCTGTGGAGAAGCAGCGTGATGATTAGTTAGTTTAGATGTTCGAATAGCGATATAAATCAATGATGCAAAGGCTCAGATAAGTATCAATGATAAAATTTATAAAAAGGTGTGTCGTCAATCATTTGAGTAACCCGCTTGTCAATCATGGGTAGAATGGTAAATATTACACGTGTGTAAGGTCATCACTTTACCAGCCTTCAACTAGTCAATACCCAGACTTCTATATCCTTCGTAATCTATGTTGTGATATCAACATGTAAAAATAACTCCAATGTGGAGAAACTCAGATCTGTGAACGAGGTTTTTACGAGACACACCCAAAATTTTACGATTTTTGACGTTAATTTTTTCCCCTTTTTACAACGTATAGTAATTTACGAGGGTCCAATTCGATTACGAAGTATGCATCCAAGATGTATGTACGGTTGGTCAAAGAGTAACAGTGTATGGTTTAACTAAAATATAGTTTGTGTACCGCTCGCTGTAGGTGATGAGGGTCCTAAGGGGTAAGTCTTACCTTTTTGTAGATGCGATGGCATTTTTCAAAAGGTACTCCCCCCACCCCATTCTGGTTTAGTTTCCAGAAACCCTTTTCCTGAAATATTAATACCGGGACGTTTTTTTCGTATTTTACGCTATGATGTGGGTGATGTATTCCTCAAAGGAGCCAATATAGTTTTACATTGTATAAAAAATTATATTACCAGTGCACGAGTGTACGTTAGGTTGGCCACATTTTTATGGAAAAACAAAAATTAAATGATTTATATCCGGCATTGAAAAAGAGGTGTTCTAAATGGTGCTTTTTGCATAAATGCAAAATTTGACGAACAACGGATATCATCTTTTGCTTCCGGATCGAAATCTTTTGCTCTAGTTTTAAAGGAATGAGAGGGTAAAAAAAGTGTGAAAAGAATCTCTAAAACATTTAAAAATCGTAAAAGTAACACAACATTTTAAGTGTGTCTAAATCTTTGTTCACAAGGATTGATATACATCGAAAATGTTGATAATAAAATAACTGGTCAAATTATTAGCTTCATCGAAATTTTAAATCATGTTTTTAGGTGTCTTTAAAGGTAAATGTTTAATAATTCTAAAGAATCTTGTTAACATTTAAAAATAAAAGGGTCTCTTATAAATAAAAAGTTTATTCAAATAAATTAAATAAACTGCCACAAACTCACACATGAAGCGACTGCGACGTGTGAATTATTTATATGTACTTATATGAATTCCAAAAGTTTGAGTAGTGTGTTTGTCAGTCATAGGGAGAGTGTTGAATGTTATACGTGTATAAAGTTTTGACGTAAACTAGATTTTGAGAGGTGGTAGGCCCTGTAAATATAATAAAATCACAAAATGACAATGACTAAAGCCTCCCCTTTACTGTCTAATTTCTCACTGATAAAATTTTAAGATATAGCTTCTAACCCCTCCCATCTTCATCCTAAGGACACAACTCTTAAATTGAGACTTGATTCCATATACGGTATTGGATTATGTTGCTGAATACATCAAAACACGTGTCACAACATATCATTTTTAAAGCAGTAATTATAAAACATAATATATAAAACCCTTATCCGCACCACAATGGTGCATAGGGCACTGTGTCATATTAACGCAGTGTTATATTGATCGTTTACACGTGAAGGAAATGTGATCAGCCCTCCGCTTCAGGTACCAATCCATGGTAATATTAAATAAATATTACAGTGAAAAAATCACTTATATTAATTTTACCCCCCTTGGGAATCGAACCCGGGACCTCCAGAACGGTAGCCGAGCGTGCTGACCATTACACTACGGAGGCGGACAAAAGCGGTAATTACCAAGTAAAAACGTAATGTGTGTAATGATAGGAAAAAATACCAGCAATGGCTACGGCACTCCAGGTTGCATACTCGAATTCATTCTGGATAAAATTAAACAGAAGCCACAAAATTAATTGAATCTTTTAAGAGTTGTTTCACATTTAAATAAGGTTATTTGAAATAATTAATTTCTTTTTGAATGATTTGATGGTTGTTTCAAAGATTTTTATTTGTAGTGTGGGTAATTTAATTTATAAATAAAATGAGGAACGTAAAATATTTTTTAGAGTGATGGAATGTTTCTGATACGAGATTGTGATTAATGCCTTTTAATTAAAGTCTAACGGAGTAAATACATGGCAATCAACAAATTAATAGGAAGGTTTTATCAAACGATTTTAAATTGAACGTTATTAACGAAATGAGTTTTTACTCCTTATTGAAAAAAAAGTTAAATCATTATTTGAGCTTTCTAAATATGTTAAAGCTAAAACGCGAAAAAAATCAACGGTTATTTTATTTATTGTTTCGGTATTAACTTTGTTTTAAGACATGTTACAATGCTTAAAAAAAACACTTATTTTTTACCACTTGAGTTTTATTATTGACTACATGTTTCAGAAGTTAAACTTCCATCATTCATTCATCATTAAGTTATTATACAGACCTGAATGATGGAAGTTTAACTTCTGAAACATGTAGTCAATAATAAAACTCAAGTGGTAAAAAACAACTGTTTTCTTTAATCATTGTAATCAACGGTTGTTACTTTCAATATATATTAGTTTGGTTTGCTGAAATCTTCCTTAATACTAAAAAGTTGAAATCAGAAATTTTTATAAAAGTATCTCTCTGAAGATGTATTAGACGCTCGACTGCGAAACTGGCGTTGCGAGTTCGACTCCCACCTATTACAAATTATACAGAGTCTCACATGATGCTTTTTTTGGATTTGAGGGAATAAAATATGGATTTGAATTGTTGTTTTTATGATATTGTTATTTACTGATAATAAATTACATGTGAATGTAAAATAAAATATATTTCTTAATTGTAATATGACTTTGCAGTGCGATTAATATGAACAATTCTACAATTTAACGAACAAATACCCCAAGCACAAAAGTTTTTCGTTACATCGTTTTCAAACGTAACTAGTTTTCCTCCTACAGTCGTTTTTCGGAGAACTACTTGTATATTGTGTGATCAAGTACCTATGTAAGTCTCTGTAAACAAATTCGTAAGAAAGGTTTTTTTTTTAACAATTTGGCTTCATTTTAAACTTAGCTTATTTTAAAATCTCATACAAGGGTTTAATGCAGAAAAGGAATATTTTATTTTATTTTATTAACGGTTAACGCCTTTATTAATATTATTTGAAATATATGCAATAATAATACATATAAAGAACACATTTAAAAAAATCATCACTATTAGCAAGCAGCGATAGAGAGAGTGAAACAACAGCTATATTTATCCATTAAAAAAGGAGAAAAAATGTTGAGAAAGTACAAACTTTAACGTTGATAACGTTCCGGAAGTCCCGGGTTCGATTCTCAGGAGAGGGGTAAAATAAATGTGAGTGAATTTTCACTCCAATATTTATTCAATATTACCCTGATCTCGTACCTGAAGCGGAGGGCTGATTACATTGCCTTCAAATTTAAATGATCAATACAACACTGTGTTTATATGATGCAGTGCCCTTTCCCCAATTGGGGTGCAGATAAGGGTTGAAAGAATACTTCCAAAAACATTGGTTAACATGTGGAATAGGAGAAAATGTGGTTTTATTCGCATCATGTACAGATACATCAAATGCGTATTTATGCATAACATTGTTTGATCATATCATTGATGTATCTCAATCAATCGTATTTACACACGAACATTTGCATTTCAGGCTCATATTCGCAAAGTTCACGAGAGGAAGCTCAATCGTTTGTCCACAGGAAATTAACAGAAGTCCAGAACAGACTTCCTTCGCTTCCACACGACCACAACTCACTCCTGACATCCACCCCTACTGCCAACCCTTGCCACCCCTATAGAGCGAGGCAGATACGAACACGTGGGTGAATCGGAGATCAATAATTTAGAAGGGTATTTTCAAGTTCGGATTGTTTAGGAAATGGAACAGAACACTTAAAAAACGAAACCTCCCCTCCATCCCTTAACTTTAACACTTAAGATTGAATACTTAGCGCCATTATAAGGGCATTATCTTTTATGGGAAACTTTCGTCATTTGGCAAATGGGGATATATAGTTATTCGATCCCTTAGTCAACCCCTTACTGTAATTACAAAAACCTTTAAAAGCTTTTACCTCAATTGTTTCATAAATGACAAAAGTGAATTATATATATGATATATGTATATATATATATATATATATATATATATATATATATATATATATATATATATATATATATATATATATATATATATATATATATATATATATATATATATATATATATATATATATATATATATATATATATATATATATATATATATATATATATATATATATATATATATAAATATATATATATATATATATATATATATATATATATATATATATATATATATATATATATATATATATATATATATATATATATATATGTATATATATATATATATATATATATATATATATATATATATATATATATATATATATATATATATATATATATTTTAAACCTAAGCAATTATTAGTTCTTTAGTCAAATTAATAAAAATGAAAATATTTCAAATGGTTCTTTACTCACTCATACAATCCACATATCCAAACCATCTCATAATACCTTTCTTAATTCTAGCGATAATTCTTATTTGAGTCTTTCTTTATTTTACTATTTGAACATGTAGCATACATCGTTTTACCACACATTCGTTTGGAAGATCGTGTTTGGACTGCATCAGTCTACTTTCATCCTTCTTATACCAACTCCGGCTTTACTTCCATATATGAGGTTTGATACCAGGACTCCGTTGTGGAATGCCAGTTTAGCTTCCGCTGTAAGACTAATAAAAAGTTTTGTATCATTAATGATATTTAGTTCTTTAACTTATCATGTTTCATTCGTGAAAATAAATAAATAAATTGCCTTTTCGCACGACGTTTTGATCTTTCAGATATTCGATTGTTGTATATAACATACAAAAAGCCAAACTACTTTTCCGAGTCATTTCAAAATATAAACTACGAAAACTTTAAATTGAATTCCGGAGATAAACGTCATATTTTTGAAATTCGGCATTAAACTTTTGATTAACTTATAAATGTGATACTTATGCTGAATTGTAATATATGTAATAACAAAAACATCAGACTTTATATTTTGACTTTATGTAAAATACAGAAATGATTGTGTCATTTATTTTATGTCTAGCATATGTAATATGATAGTGTGATGTGGGTACTGATTGTTATAAAGTTCAAAGTCAATTTTAGTCTTTTTAAGGTTATTTGCAATATGTAGAATTGTGCCTTCCTATAAGTGACCATAAAATCTCTTGTGCTTGAAGAATTATTACTTGTTGAAACCGAAGTTAGAATATTTTCTTTATTTATTATCTTTATTTTTACTTTATTAAGTTTTTTTGTTTTTTACATCATATTTTCATATGGTGTACGTAGTGCGTGGAAGTTTTTTGTATCGTAAGGGAAGGGTAATTTACTATAACCTAACTAAGAGTATTTCAATGTTTTAGAATTTAGTATACAAACCCTGATGATGGTAAGGTTCTTGTCGAAACCGGTTGGACAAAGTGTACCAATAAAAAGTGGTTTAAAACAAAGTTGTTTTATTTTATAAAGCTTATAAAATGTGCCACAAAGTATCTTCGAAAAACATTCAAGAAATTTATAATTATTATAATTTTTTTTATTAATAATTGATTTTTGTTACAATTTTGCAATATTGCACTACATAATTATTACTAGATTTTTCAATTTGAGATGAAAAAATTGTCTTGAGTACGAAAGAAGATAGAATTTTGAGCATTCCAGGGTTTACAATCTGGCATTTGGCTAGTCTAATTAATCATTTTATACGCTTGTGTAACGTTCACCATTCTGCCCATTATTTTTTTTTTGCATTATTAATTGCCACAATGAGCAATGAGAATAGTAAACGTTACAACAGTGTATAAGTGATCACTTAAGCCAGCCAAATGACAAGTCGTTAGCCTTGGAATGTTCACATGTCCATATTCTGACAAACAAATGAAGAGTGTTTCATCTCAATTGAGACACCTATAATATTGATTCATTATCCTTACAGTGAATAATCATATGAATGAAACTATAATGAATTTTTCGTTATTTTAAAACAAAGTAACATTTTAATTCTAGTAATAAACTGTCTCAAAATCAAGACAAATAATGGTAATATGGAAATCATTAACACACCATACTAACAAATGAAAAAGCTTCGAGTTACTTTCTTTCATTTTACTCACGGAATGAAATATATTCTGAAATCCACGATTTCCCTTATATTCGATTTTCTTTCAGAAATGAATTTCAGTAACTCTCAATTCACTTCGAACAATTAACTGTTCTCCAACGTTACAAAAGAGCACCGAACAAATGAAATTTCTTTTAAATAATAATGAATGTAATTACTTTCAGATCACCCTAGTTCTAAGATCTTTTGCAACTCTGGATTCATCCAAGAATGTTTTACATTTAATGGAAAATTAAATACTTTTTGTAATTATTTTATGAAAACATAGTTAAATTATATATTTTATCGCTATTTATTGACATTTCAACTAGATGAATAAGAATTTGGAAGTCTGGAAAACACAACGCTAAAATAATATCGACATTTTTAATGCGCCCAAATACTTCAAATACAGGAGCTATTTAGCATATTACTTTTTGTCAAATACAAGAGTTTCTGCCCAATAAAAAAAGCTTCTTTGTCTCACCAATAGATGTCTCTTATGAAAATTCTAGTGATTATTGTACAATGTTTCAAAATTGGATCATATATATAGAACTTCTAAGAATTTGAGTAGTGTGGTTGTAAATCATGGGTAGAATTGGTGAATATTATATGTGTGTAAAATGATCACTTTAACACCTAAAGCGCGATGGCCTCAAACAAAACGCGCCCAGCGGTGGTGGGTCTGATCTGACCCAGTACAGAAATCGCCTTTTAGGCGTTTTTCGTCGGGTTTTTATATTTTATATATTATTCAAAATAGCCTACATAGCAATAGGATAATGTGTCATAAGTTTTGTATGAGAATTTTTAAGTTTTTGATAGTTTTGAAATTAAATTATCCAAGCGCATTATTTTACATCCAAACGCGACAGCGCGCTGCGCAAGCGCTGCGGCTCACTACCACAGACTAACTAATTTATATACTCGCTACTACCGCGGAGCATGTCACACGCGCATGTAGCATGGTTGGCAATAAAGCAGTGATTGTAAACATTTTTATTTTTACTGAATTCAAATAATTTGTGTTTTTAATTTTATAACTATATTTTAAGTCAACATCATAACAGATAGAATTATTAACAAAATGCAACTAAGTAATTATCTTCAAATATAAAACGTGGCAGTTAGCTCCAAAAACCACAAAATGATTCTAGGATTTTGAGTTAATGTTTCAAGATAAATTTTTGTCCATAATGCAATTAAAATTCATTTTAAATACAGTGAAAATATTTAAATTTTCATTGAAAAATATATACGGAATTGCCCAAAATGGTGTAAATATTCATTTAAAGTTCGCCATTTCTTACATAAACATTTTGCGGGTTTTAGAAATTATGAATACAATTTTGTACGAAACCAAATAAAACTAATTATTATAAAAATTTTATATACAAGTTCGTTAGACATAATAGGTATGATATTTAATTTTATTATTGACCAATAAATTATTACCAAAAAATAAGAGGACAATCGGTACTTTTCTTGTTGAAATCGATGTTTTTATCACTTACTGACATTTCTTATAAAACCACGTTTTCCGTTGCACTTTCAAATTCTGAATCTAAGGTTTTTGAATTCTAAATCACTGTCATCTGCACTATTCTCTCACTTTTCTTCCACTTTTAGAACTGTCCAAAAGTCGTTCAATCTCGTCATGAGATAATTATTTTTTTCCTGCCATTGTGGTAAAGTGTCGAAAAGATTTAAAAAAATAAAACTATAAATCGTTCAAATATAAAACAGTTTATTGTGAAGGTCTGTGTTTTGTAATATTAATATTTTTTAAATGTAGATTTACCTTATAGTCTATATATATATGATATTTAATCCGTCATACAAGTAAACAAATAAATCAGTTAAAAACAAATATAAAAAAAAAACAATAAACGGAAACAATCGCCAAAGATTGACAATGTATGCTTTTGTTTTTGGGATTTCAAAATCACGGCAGACGGCACACTAACACATTGATAGCGAACAACTGACCTTACTCAATATGATTTTTGATATTTTATTTTTTCTTTTTTTTTAAATAACTCATTTGAATCTGGTCCAATAATTTTCGTTTGTATCTCAATTTGTAGGTAATTTTTTGAAGAACGATTACACTCTAGGAAAACGACGTAAACAAATTACCTATTACGTAATCAATAATTTTCCGCGATGGTGGGTCTGACCAGACCCACCATCGCAGAGGAGGTGTTAACCAGCCTATGACGGTCTTTAGTCCCGTAAATGTCCAGATTTATATTTATTTAGACATTTTTCTTCTTCATCTATGTTGAGATGTCAAAATATAAAATAAAATCGCATTGCGATTTGTAAAAGTGGATCATATATTATTTAAACATGGAACATGTGCAATGTTTTGATGCAAAGCGCGACAACTTAAAGCGCGGGAAACCAGAGACAACCTAACGAACCAAAAAGTGTTGCCATTTCATAATAATAATCCAACTAGCAGCGGTAGGTACCTATGCATTTGAATATTTTACAACTTAGGGGTGCGCTTGTTTGTACAAATATGACATCAGCTTAATCCGTTATTCCATCTGGGCTTACTCTTCAATATAATGATATTACTTGCAAATGCAAAACGTGAAAGTGTAATTTTAGATTGGGAAAAAAAGTTATTATATCAATTCTCTCCTAAGTCAGCCCAAACGGCGTTGGCCTCATTTCAAATTAAGTAAACTACAATTATAAATACAAACATATCGCTCACTCCTTTCAACAACGTAATATTTAAAAAAAAACTTGATATTTCAGGAGATCGTTTTTAAAGTTCAAAAATATAATGAAATGTTCTAAAAATAGATATCAAGCCACTTATTGAACTTTTAACTGTGCAACAGATCTTTTTAGGTAGAACCCGAATGTTTTTTCTCAATTTGAACAATATTAAAAATATTTAAAAAAATACCTTTTCTTCAAAATGCAAAAACAAAACCTTTATGCCCCGTAGCGGCTAAATATTATGTTAAAAATATGCCGCTTTTGCTGGGATATAGAACATTTTTTGGGCATCCCAAAAACATGCACAACTAAAAATTGTCGATTTTTGATATATGACGTTATTGAAAGGAGTGAGCGATATGTACATAAAGCATGAATTTGAAGGATAAAAGTCGATTGCATGCAACCGAAATCGATGTCTAAGATAAAATGTGCGGTAAAACGATATATTATAGATGTTCGAATGGGGAAATAAGGAAAAAATGCAAGGCAATATATGACATAACGATAAAATTATAGAAGGTGTGCTGATATGGTTTAGATATATGGAACGAATGAATGAAGAACGAACGGTTAACTTTATGATACAAATGTAGTTCGAAAAAGGCGCAGAGAAAGATCAGTATTTCAAGAAAACACGATCGAGTATTTCAAAGACTTGAAAGTGGTCGGATCAGGAGTTGAAATAATCGGTGGGTATGTGTGAAGAGATGCATACAAGTGGAAGAGGGGAATATTTTTTGCAAAGACAGCGTTGTGGCGTCGTATCCTTTCAATGCTTACCCCCTTGCGGTGAGATAGTTAGTTTTTATCAATTAAATTAGTAAAAAAAAATCCTACTTATCTTTTTGCTTTTTAGAAGTCAAAGATATAATTTCATTAAATCTCATTATTTTGACATTTCATTACCAACTTTCTTTATTTTTCTATGTTTTCTTTTCTCTGAGTGTTGTGGCGTTCTATTCATTTTAATGCCAACCCCTACGGGGCGGGGGAGCGGTGTGATGGAAAATTAGTTATCATGCATTGTTGGGTAATATATCAAAAATCAAACACGGTTATCGGATTGTATTATACTTTTATTTACATATGTATGATCATATGTGACACGTTTCGTCTTATTAAGACATTATTAAACACTCGAGTGTTTGATAATGTATTAATAAGATGAAACGTGTCACTTATGATCATATACATATCGTAGTCGTACAGGAGAAAGTGACCAACTGACAAAACGTAAAATGTTCAGGAGGGCCATTTAAGTCACTTTTGCTTCGCAACAAAATAAACATCAATGCAGTTAGTCATTTTTACTAAGTCAATATATTATACTTCCAAGTTTAAAATTCTTTGGGATGATTTTCAGGGCAATGTTAAGCTAGTAAGATATCAAATAGTCAATAATAACGTTTTTCAAAAAAATGCACTTGGTCACTTTCTCTTGTATGACTACGATATATGTAAATAAAAGTAGAATTTAATCCAATAACTGTGTTTAATTTTGGATATATTACCCGACAATTCAATATGGAATTCTACCAACTGTCTGTAGTTACAATAAAAAAGTAATCATGCAATTCGTCAAATGTAGATATATCATATATCAACCACTCATTTTGTGTTTTAAATTAAAACAGCTTTAAAGAGAAAGTTCAATGTTTAGTTTGGGTACATGTCTCGTTTTGTGGTTTAAAAAACTCTGGGGGGTTGGCGTTTAATTTCACGGTGAGTCGACCCCATACGTGCGGTTGTCCAAGTAACAAGTTAAAAACTTTTACTACGCTCACTGCGTTTTGTTGCAAACGCGTTCGCCTTTTAAATTGCAATAAGTCGACCGTTTAACTGCTAGTATGCATCGTGCAATTTCGTACACGTGACTTTGTAATTTATATAACTGCATTACATGCTGCAAGCGCTCCTGTTTATATTGTACCTACGTATTTTCCTAGGGGATAAATTAATTTTGCAAATATTGTATGTAGCGAGGGAAAATATTGCTTTGCTTTATACTGATTTACTTTTATTCGAAACATGCTGTAGAAAATACCTTAAATACTTATCTTATTTTATTTTTTATTTCTGCATACGCGTATGCGGAATATTATTTTTTCTTATTCTAATTAAAAGAATATAATAGATTTTATAAAATAAAACTATGTTTCCAACCACTTTTTTGATACTTTTCTTCCTAAGAGAGATACCAATAAAAAGTGATCAAAAAATTATTTTATTATAAAAAGTTTAAATTTTTTATCACAAAGTGTCTGCGAAAAACATTCCAGAAAATGTAATAAATTTATGTAACCAAATAATTATTCAATCCATTACATAATATTATTAAATCTGTCTACGTTTATTTGTTCACGCGTAAAAACAATTTGTCACAACATTTTCTCCCTTGAAATATGACAGACACGTCATGCTCTCCGGCTGTCATCATTAGGCCTTCACCCTCGAGACGGCAAGATGGATACAAGGAATGTATGAGCGACACGAGAATGCGAGGTGAATTAATGCTGAAACTCAATTATTACTAGGCTGAACATCACGGGGAGTCATCCCTCAGGATACGGACCCGAAACAAACCAAATAATTTTATAAATCACCGCGAAACGTATCTTGAATTCGGGTATTCGTTAGCTGTGGTAGTCTCGAGGGTTTAAGAGTGATTGGATATACTCACTGCCTTTTGAATATTTAATTCACTATATACGATTTTTTAGACTTACTAAAATACATTAATTCAGGTATCTCATCATGTATTTTTAAACCCTTATATACATAATACAATTTCGTTATTTATTGATTTGGCGTTTAATTTGAAGAACTCCATTTTAATTTATGTATTAATTTTAAATCAATCACCGATTTTGTGAGTCTACTAAGTTGTATTTTATTAACAAAAACACATTAAAAAATTAATATTGTGACTATTGTTTGGCCTATCTATGGCGGATCTTCACATTCGTTTCAAAATGCCATTACTAGGCGAAACAATTGTCAAAATATTATTTTTTTAATGTGTTTTTGTTACTAAAATACAACATTGTAGACTCAAAAAATCTGTGTTTGATTTAAAAATAATACATAAATTAAAATTTTGTTATTCTGTTTTTTATGTTTTATGTAAGTAATATGTTTATCTTATTTTTTTATATTAAACTACTTTAGTCCTTAAATATGTTAGCATTTTATATACAAAAATAAGCATATTATTTGTCTCTTTTTTATACGTAACCAGTTAAGTTTTTCTCTCATTTTTTCTATTTTTTTATACCAATTTTTTTAAGCACGTTTCTCACAGCATATTTTTTTTAATAAATAGTAATATTTACAATGCTGTGTTGGTCTAACAGCTTGCTCGAATCAAACACGATGTCTTCCGTTATTTTTATTATTAAAAATACATAATATATCAAAACTCTGATGGCTTATGTAATCCTGCATTCTCAATACATCCATAGCGAAGCATCTAATATCGGTTCTCTCCAAAAATGCTTTCCGTCATGCGATTCGAACCAAACAAAACAAGTTCGTCCCAAGCATGAATTATTCATGGGACTTCTCATTCCTTGTCAATATATTATTTTTGTTCAGACTCCCTTTGTAAGATCACCTCCCTGCATTATAAAATACGGCACAAAAGACCACGAATGATTGACGTTCTGTCCTTGTGCGGGGTTTCCTTTTTATTTCAGATTTATTTCCCATTTTCTCAATCTCGATTTTTTTCAATTTGCTTTTTAAAAAAAATGTTTGACTTACACAAAGTGTAAGCAATACTAAAATTTTCTTTACGAATCAGTTCATAAAATGGGAAAAATGAAAAAGCTCCATTTACTGTGTGTTTACTAGGATGTTGATATAAAAATAAATTGTAGGTACCAAGATATCAAGGTATCCAAATTCTTTAAAAGTGTTTATTTTTATATTTAGTGACTCACGCAAAGTCAAAAGATTAGTGTAAACTAAATAAGATGAAACTGGATGAAAAGTCAAATTTATACAACAACAGAAAATAAAGTAAAAACTAACTAACCATCACGCCGCTTCGCCGCACAAGTAGGCAGGGAAAATAGAACGCTATACCAATGTTTTTGGACACAATATTCGCCTCTTCCACATTCATGTGTACACCTTCTCACACACACATGCCGATTATTCCGACTCTTAGCCTGACCACATTTAAGCATTCAAAATACTTGCCTCGGTCTTCCTCTGCTTCTATTACCAACCACATTCGCCAACAATAGGAGGTGAAATTGTGCTTTTTGTTTATTCATTTTATCCACCTTTCATGAAAATCATAATAATTTAATGTTACAATTTATTTCAGCGGTATCCATGAATGTACTTCGTGAGTTCGATCAGAAATAAATCCAAGCAGTCATACAGGCAAAATAAATTTTCTTACAATATTTTCATTTTGACATATTTTACACTTGAGTTTTGCTATTAATATTTATTTTTTTACCTACAAAGAGAGCTTAATAAAGAACGTTTTTTCGAGACATGAATTTTCCTTGTACAATAACTAAAAGCTAGCGCGGTTTATAAAAACGAGAATGTTTTTGTTTGATGTAAATAATCAGATGGGACAAAGTGTGTTTTTACCAAGGATCTTGATATTCTGCGAAAGGCTTTCTTTTATCGTTGTGACAGGAAATAGGAAGACATTTCTGGCAACTTCCTGCGCATTATAATCTCTCTTTTAACAAACAGGATTGTAAATAGTACCCTTAATTTTACACACACTACAAGTTCTCATTAAAATTGCGGTTAAAAAAAATAAGATTGTTTCTTTTATTTTCTTGAGTCAAATACATCCGGTATGTTTAATGGAGCTTTCAAAGACAACAGCTGGAGGCGCGTTGCAGGAGCCTGGGTGAGGATCTATCCAACATCGAATCCGTGATAGTTCATAAGGAACTGTCACGAGAGGTAGTATCATACATGATAAAAATAGTGAAGGACATTGGTAACATAAACCAAGCTAGGACACAAAATGCCGAACCCTCTTCTAGTGGAACGGAAGGTCTGCTGATGACAGTCAACAGTCCGCCTTCTCCTGAGGAGTTTTACGTGGTTTCCTCCCAGCAATGAGCAAATGCAGAGAAGTTCCTATTTGACCCACACTAGATTATCCCTCCTGTTCCCAACACAGATTCAAATAAAAACATATTTAATTAGCTAGAAGAAACAAAAATCCACTAAATGATCTATAAACCTTGTACATAATAAGCAAGGTAAATAATAAATGCAATTCCCATCTTAAAAAAAAATGTTTAATGGAAAAAAATGCAAGACTTATAAGGATTACCGATAAAATAAATAAATATATTTATAGATGGTTTGAGCATGTGAATCGAATGAATGAAAAAAGAACAGTGAAACAAATTTAAGAGACTATTGTGTTGGGTGACTGGGTAAAATTTAACGTGATTGAATATTTGAATACTTGAAATTGGTTAGGTCAGGAGTCGAAATAATCAACGGCTATGTATAAGGAGATGCATGAATGTTTCTAAACTCAAAACAACTCTTCCACAAACACCATTATCAGACACGAGCCGCTCAGGTTTACTTGAATGAATGTTAAGATCTCTTCAAATTGTATGTTGAGATCTCTTTCCACTTCACTTAGCATTGTATCTTTGTTCTCTCTCATGTAACGAAATGTGCCTAATAATCATGACGCGTCTTTGAAACTTCTCCCCCAATTCTCGTCCTATTATCGATTCACCGATAATTTGAAATTTCTCTTCAAAAAAATAAAATAAGTGATGCAGAGAAAGAAAATCGCAAAGTCGATTGCTTAGTCTAAGTCAAAGTCATTAAATTCAAATTTTTCGTATTATTCTCAGTGATTTTTCTTTAAATTCTAAACTTAAAGAAATGATATTTAAAGCACTTTTTCAACGACTTTTTTCTTGTTTCTTTGCGTGATTTTGTCATTTCTTTTAGCGTTTTTGTTGAGAATAATGCCATTTAAAAGTTGAGGTTAGGGGAAGGAGATCAAACTTTTTATCAGATGAAAGTATAAAGAATAAGACTCTTTATATAGCTGAATTTGTAGAATACCCACGAAATCTTGTTCGCGGAGTCATTAAACAGGGGTACAAGGGTTGAATACGAAATCAAGGCAGGCCTTTCGCGTTCTTAGAACCTATCGGCGAATGTTAAGAAATCGTTTATTTAGAGTCTTATGAATGTTACAGTTTGAAATGTAAAGTATTTTTGTCCTTCATGAAAATACATTAGTTGAAGGAGGTTGTGTAAATATAGTGTGTTGACAGATGTAACGTTTGCGGTAAACCCTATTAGGTAAATCGATCATAAACTGGGCAAAAAGATAATGTAAGAATATTATCTTTGTGGTAATATCAATTTTCAATTTAATTTAAGTTTAACATGGTAAATATCACTATCTCTTAAAATATATTGTGACACGTGTTTCGATGCATTCCGCATCATTTCTTATAGGAATAATTTTTCTGACAATATATCTGGATATTTGATAATTACCTCATGTCCAATTTGTATATTTTTTGGTCATTTATTTAAAGCTGCTTTGTAATAATCATATAATTTTATCAAATTTTTGTAATTAATATTAATCTCCTTCGAGCCCACTTTGTCTTATTAAGTTTATTTATAAACGATTTAAGATTTTCAACTCCCCTTAAATTATATACGTCAAGCTTTTAGTGAGAGCATTTAAATAAACCATTTGTCTCAATTAAATTTTGAGATGAATATCATTAAGCAAGATTAATAAAAGTTTGAAAATTAGGTTTATTTGAATCAAAATAATATACGGAATAGGTACTATTTTCAATAAAGAAATAAAGAAAATTATTCGTGTTTATTTAAGAGTTTCCGAATGTCCGAAAATTAAAATAAACAAAAAAATATGTATTGAAAAAACTCATAAGAATTGCCTGTTTCATCGAACTAATTTAAATAGTTTTAATTTATTTTTTCCGCCTCCATAGTGTAATGGTCAGCACGCTCGGCTACCGTTCTGGAGGTCCCGGGTTCGATTCCCAAGGGGGGTAAAATAAATATAAGTGATTTTTTCACTGTAATATTTATTCAATATTACCATGGACTGGTACCTGAAGCGGAGGGCTGATCACCCTTCCTTCATTTGTAAACGATCAAGATAACACTGCGTTTATATGACACAGTGCCCTATGCACCATTGGGGTGCGGATAAGGGTTTTATTATTATTATATATTAATTTAAATAGTTTTAATTTATACTATTTATTAATTCGGCATTAACTTTGTGGAATGACATTTCGATTATTTTTTTTAATGAAAGGTTTATTTTTATTATACACGACAAGTTTCGAAAACTTACGGATGTTTTTATCTGCAGGTGATAATTAAAACATTAATTAACATTAGGTGAAAACGTCTGTAAGTTTTCGTCTAATGTTAATTAACTAGTCGTGTAAAAATAAAACTCATTAAGTGGTTTATTACAAGTGTTTAATTTTTTTAATCGTTTTAATTTAGAAAATACGTATAAAATTATTCAGAAAAATATATAAAAATTTATAAATGTGTTCATAAAAAATTGTAAAAAAAAAGTAATGAGGTATAAGTAATGCATTTAAAAATTAACTCGTTTCCAACTGATAACTTCTAATATGATAAACCATAGTGAAATTGATGCAAAAGCATCTACTCAAATGTGTCGCCTATTTTCAAAATCCGCCAGATACATGTAAATCGATTTTACAAAAAATGCAAAATTCTCCGGCAACATTTATGTTTAAATGATATATCTATCTTTGGATAAAATATTATGAAATGGAGAATTTCGCCATTTTTTAAGAAAATTTATCAGTATTAAAAAAAACACGAGACACAAACAGATAATGACATCATTTGAATTTTTGACCTATCCCCGCTCTCTGATTGGCCGATAAGGATCAGAAGGCAAGTTCCATGAATATAGCGGAATTTGAAATACAACGCTGTTTTTAAGTTTTTTTAGCAGGGTTTTCAAGTATTTAAATATTTTAAGCAATAAAACCCACAACTGGCATTCCGATAGAGTATTTATTTCAAAAACTTATAAAATTGGATCTGGTGGATTTTGAAAGTAGGCGACACAAATATGGTACATGATTTAGCTTTACAAATACGTTGTGAAACAATGACAAAGCAACTAATCATTTTCCACTCTCCAACACATAGCTTTGCAAAAATCTTCAACTGTCGAAATGAAAAATGTATCATAAATTCAGACATTTAATTTATTCCCAATATTGACAGCCGCATTTGTCTGACGTATCGCTCACTCAGGAATATTAATTTAGTTCACGTCTTTACTTTGTAAACTCGATTTAAACTTTAAAATGAAGCGATTCGTAAAGTGAATTTACGAATGAATTAAATAATGTATATTTATGATTGATTCTTAAGACGATTCCGGCTCTTGGAGGGATGGTCGATTTCACCCTAAAACGAAAACAAATTATCGAGATGGCTTGTAAATTATTTTCATAAACTTGGTATTTTGTTATTGGTAAAATTGCGAATATAATCTGAATTGCTTAAAAAAAATATCATAAAAGAGGAATCCAACTAACCAAAAAATTTATTTATTGTAAAAAAAATCGAGGTCACAAATATACGTCTAGATCTAGGCACTATAACAACATCGTATGTGTAAAGTTATAATATGGAATGTAATTATATGTCATTCAAAACCGAAAAAGTTTTATTACAAAATACGAATACATATTCAAAGGCAAGTTATTTTCATGGGATAAAATAATGATCTGTGCTCACAAACTATAAGTAATGAGTGATATTATTTAATTAATTTTTAGTAATGATATTATAGATACATATTTTAATTTTTGTTGTACGTAGATACTAATATACGTATAACATGATTGATCAATAAAATGACCATATTTTACAAAAATTATTTATTGATTGGATAATTTATGTAGAGCTAACTTTATAAAAAAAATACCTGAAGGGTCTTTACAATTTAAAGTCAGTTTATCACTTTGAACAATAACAAGAAATTGTTTTGTTTTCACATCAATACATTTAATATAATAATTACGATAATTCGTGTCACCAAAATATCACAAAATATCAAATCCTATGTCTATTTGGGTCACATTGTAGACTGGTAAGGAAAGAATATGGAAACCAAACTGGAAAGGTGAAAGGCTTTGGGATGTAATTTATGTCTGAGGATAGATGGATTAAAAAGGTGCTTGGCTGGAGGCCTAGAACAGGACGCAGAAGCGTGGGTAGGCCCCAGACAAGATGGTCCAAAGATAGTAAGAATGTGGCGGGCCTGCACTAGAAGATAGTCGGGTTCAACAGAGAACTGTGGAAGTCCAAGATAGAGGCCATTGTTTATTACTGGACACAAGAGGAAGGGAAAAGAAAGTAAACTAGAAAGACTTGTGAAAAAAAAAATAAAAATGGATGTAGGTCTAAGTTCGATATAATGGCATGCAATCAAATTTGTTGGGCTTAAAAATTTTTATTTCATTAATTTATTCGGCAGACACATTGTGGTAAAATCAATCCATTTTTAATTAATGTGTCACATAGTAAATATCACCATTTCTTAAAATCTACTGTGACACGTGTTTCGATGCATTCCGCATCATTTTCAAACAAAATTTTTAATTACATAAATTGATTCGGCAGTCACTTTGTTGTTAAATCTATCCAGTTTAAATTTAGTTTTACTTATTAAATACCTCTATTTTTTTTTTTTTTTTCTGTCAGCGTTGATGGGCTTTTTTAAATATTATTTATAAAAATATTGGTTTAAACTTACGTAATAGTCGAGATTTCCTCATTAAAATTAAATATTCAATCGTCTTCCTTTTGCTAAGTTCGTTTATTTTGGGAAATTATTTTTAATGGAATTCGTCAAGAAATTCGATGGTTGATTAACACGGCTTTGGCGAAGAAATTTCGTATCTTTTAGACTTTCAATAAATTATTTTGATAAATAAATTTCCCCGCTGCTGGGGAGAAATATTCTGGATTCCTGAAAATTAATAATGATTCCTGGAATTCTAAGTTTATTTTCGGGTTACGAAATTTTATTTGAGGGGCATTTCGCTTAATCGTTATTACGTTAAATTCATAAACTGCATTTTTCGCATTAAAATATATATTAATAATAATATAATAATTTGGATAATTTGTATAGCGCCATTTTCGTAAAATACTACCTCAAGGACGCTTGGAATTAATGTATTACTGACTGACTGAATGTATTACTGACAGTAATTGAAGGCATTTTAAACGCAAAAAATTGTTTATGTCTTTTTGTTGTTTAACATAATTTTAAAAAAAATCTGTTAGTGAGAACAAATCTAGTTCTCGAAACGAGTCTTGTTTACAATAACCTACTATAATACCTATAATATACCTTAAATATACTATATAATATACTCCTATAATATACCTATAATAATATACCTTTAATATACTCACAAATAACCACCTACTCACACATATATTTATAAATGTATACTACTACTACCATCACAACGTTTCCCCGCAGGGATAGAGAGAGAGGATGGGCCGCCACACTTTAAATACAGTCCTCGCTTGCTTCACATCCATACATCTAGAGGTTCTGATTGAACTGATCGTGTCTAGTCTTTCTCCCGTCCTTTTTCTGTTGAAAACTCTTCTTAATATTTTCAGTTAAATATTTATTTATTTATAAATACATATATGTATATATAAATATATATATATATATATATATATATATATATATATATATATATATATATATATATATATATATGTATATATATATATATATATATATATATATATATATATATATATATATATATATATATATATATATATATATATATATATATATATATATATATATATATATATATATATAATTATATATATATATAAACATCCGTTTGTATATACATATACATAAGTGTGTGTACATTAGATCCGAATGATTGCACAAGGGTGTTTTATTTTATCTGTTATTTTGTAATGAACGCGAATACATGAAAGCATGCGCGTCCGCAACCCTTTGGAAGATTTACCGGTACTCTGTGACTGGGGATGGATCTGTGGGTTTAATTACACGCCCTAATTGCTCGCGTGATGGCAGAAAGGGAATCAAGTAAATGGCTAATACTCCTAGAAGCTTCTATTACGTACATGCCTCCTGTTCTGTGAATCCATTCGTTCGGATACAAACTTACAGTTGGATAAATTAATATTTTACAGGTTTGATATCCGTGAAACATTAAATTATTTGAGAACAGGAAGTCAATTGTGAATCCTTTATTTTATAAGTGGTCCTATGTAGATAAATAACATATATATATATATATATATATATATATATATATATATATATATATATATATATATATATATATATATATATATATATATATATATATATATATATATATATATATGTATATATAAATATATATATATATATATATATATATATATATATATATATATATATATATATATATATATATATATATATATATATATATATATATATATATATATATATATATATATATATATATATATATATATATATATATATATATATATATATATATATATATATATATATATATATATATATATATATATATATATATATATATTTATATATACATATATATATATATATATATATATATATAAATATATAAATATATATATATATATATATATATATATATATATATATATATATATATATATATATATATATATATATATATATATATATATATATATATATATATACATTTACGAGTATATTCTCAATGATTAAAGAAAACACTTCGTTTTTTACCACCTAAGTTTTATTATAGACTACATGTTGCAGAAGTTAAATTTCTATCATTCAGGTCTGTATAATAATTATTAATATTATAATAGTATTATTATTATTATTATAATAGTTATTATACAGACCTGAATGATGGAAGTTTAACTTCTGAAACATGTAGTCTATAATAAAACTCAGGTGGCAAAAAACGAAGTGTTTTCTTTAATCATTGTAACATGTCTTACCACAAAGTTAATGCCGAAACAATAAATAAAATATATTCTCAATAATTAAAATTGAGAAAATTATTAAAAATAATTTTTGTTTCTATATCCTGTGATAACCAAATCAAATAATATTATAATACACATTAAGTTGTTGTTGAAAGTAATAAATATTAACGCCCTTACCAGAAAGACTAGAAACTATTGTAAATTTTATTGTAATAATAGCGGGACAGTGTCTGGATTCAATACTCTTGTACAACAAGTGCCAAATATACAACATGTAATATATTACAATAATTAAAGAAAACACTTCGTTTTTTACCACTTGAGTTTAATTATAGACTAACCCCTTCCCCTTACTTTCCCCCTATCCTTATTTATAGAACAATTTTATATTTTATATTTTAGTTATTATACAGACCTGAATGATGGAAGTTTAGCTTCTGAAACATGTAGTCTATAATTAAACTCAAGTGGTAAAAAACGAAGTGTTTTCTTTAATTATTGTAACATGTCTTACCACAAAGTTAATGCCGAAACAATAAATAAAATGTAATATATTAATTATATAATCAATTTCACTACGGACGTTAATAAAGACAAAAAAGAATAGGAAGTGAATTGTGAATCTTTTCAAGTCGCAAAACATAAACAAAATAAAAAATAGAAGAATAATGGGTTCATTTATTTATTTACTCAATAATTAAAATTACAAAAATAGTTTTGTATCTATCATACTTGTATCTGCGATACTCAAATAAAATTATAAAAACTCAATTCTATTGAAATATGAATAAACGATTATTTTTATTTTTATTTTTATTTTTATTTTATTTGGGATTTTTACAGCCAAAACAATATATTATACAACATTAATTAACCAAACTATGGCCAATTAAAAAAATCCTCCGATTATGCTATTCTTATGTTGGTTGGGGTGAGTGTGTGTGTGTGTGTGTGTGTGTGTGTGTGTGTGTGTGTGTGTGTGTGTGTGTGTGTGTGTGTGTGTGTGTGTGTTTTTGTGTGTGTGTGTGTGTGTGTGTGTGTTTTAAAAAATAATACAAAAATACGAGTACTTTATGAATGAATTTTTTTTCTGCGTACATCAAATTAGTTAAAAATACCAAAAGTCAATTTTAGGATAGACATACATTTTTTATTAATCATAAATAATTAAAAATGAAAAACAAAACAGCAACATGAAATTGACGTGTCTTTGTGTGTGTTTTTATATAAAAATGTAACTTGCCCGTTCTCTCTTTATATTATTTATAATAAAATAGGTTGATTTCTATATAACCAAATTTCTGAAATGAAATTCATCCTTAAATATGAATCGTTGATCATCTTCAACTGTTTATTTACTATATTAACTTTTAAAAAAGACTGCATTTTAAATTAAATGAACACTCTCTTTAGCTGAAAAAAACAAAATTTTCGTTTTCGATGGCTTATTTCATGAGAAATATTATTATATGGAGGTTTTGAGAAGATTTCTCGCAAAAGTGGTTTGTGAAACCACACATATCATTTAACAACTGGTTTTGTGATATAGAATACAATTTTTCATATGCTTTGCCTTATCTCTCAGAAGACAGGAATAAAAATGGGAATTTGATATCGTTTTATAAAGGCGAACTTATACAGAAATAGCATTTATCTTTTTTTTCTTCGCGTATAGGGGTGGGTGGCATTACAATACAATATAACAAAAGGCTTATGAAAAACTGTATTGATGTTTTTTCAGTTTTCAGACGATTTTTTAATCACAAAGATGTTAATGATAAATAAATTTAAATTAAATGTTTAAAAATGTAACAAGTTTTATGGAATTGTGAACAATCTCTAAAATATACACTTTTCAATGAGTTTGTCAACATTTTTTTTTTACTCGAAGTAATCTTAACAATCAACAATAGAATAAAAATTAGTTAATTTGGCAATTTAATAGAATAAAAATAAGTTAATTTGGCACAATTGAACTAATGAACTATTATTATAGTGTTGGGTTGTGGTCCCGTGATTAGTGTTGCGGACTCTCATGTCAGAGTTTCTCGGTTCGAACCCACTCTACCATAATTTGATAGGTATTTCTAATGATAAGCCGCTTAGGCTCACAGAAATAGTATGAAATTGAAATATCTATGTAAATAATAAAAACACAAGAAATAAAAATTAAATTATGATAATTTTACAATAACACTAATAATTTGAATTAAATTTCATAATTTTCAAAATGATTATTAAAAATTTTATAAAATTTTATAGATAAAGCCAATTATGTTGATGGGGTAATAAGATATTTGATGACATAAATGTGAAATCGTTGAATAAAAATATATCATTCCCTGCACTACTGATGAACTGTTTTGAACCATTGAATTTTTGAAGTGTTTTGCTAAACTATTTTACTTAAGAACTATCGACAGAACAAATTATGTCGTTGATCATTAAACAATAACATCCACAATTTGAATTTAATTTCCTGTTTTTTGAAATGAAGAAAATGAATTTTATGAAATTTGATAGATAAAGTCAATTATGCTGATGAGGTTTTAAGACATTTGAAGGATTGAAGCAATTACAAAAAATTGATGAAATTTAGATTCAAAAAATTTTTAACATTTTGAGTGTGTCCAAATACTTGTTCACAAAATCTGGATTATCTCCAATTACAGGAGTTATTTTCATATTATTTTTTTAAATCCAATCAAACATGAAGAAGAATATGGAAGTCTGGGCATTTACGGGGCTTACGACCGTCATAGGCTGGTTTAAGTGATCACTTTACACACGTGTAACATTCTAGTGAAGTTCTAGTGATTCATGAACAAGGTTTCTAAATTGGTTCATATATATAGAACTTCCAAGAATTTGAGTAGTGTGGTTGTCAATAATGGGTAGAATTGGTGAATGTTACACGTGTGTAAAGTGACCACTTAAACCAGCCTATGACGGTCGTAAGCCCCGTAAATGCCCAGACTTCCATATTCTTCTTCATCTTTGATGAGATGTCAAAAAATAATATGAAAATAACTCCTGTAATTGGAGATAATCCAGATTTTGTGAACAAGTATTTGGACACACTCAAAATGTTGTAAATAAATTATCTGGTCAAATTATAAGCTTAATAATAAAAATGAAAATGGTATTTTCTGGCGTTTCTCATATGTGTGATTATCATCCGGGATTCGGATCTCACATACTAATATAAGAGTTTCTGCTTAGTAAAAAGCTTCTTTACATCTCACCAATAGATGTCTCTAGTGAAGTTTTAGTGATTCATGAACAAGGTTTCTAAATTCGTTCATATATATAGAACTTCCAAGAATTTGAGTAGTGTGGTTGTCAATAATGGGTAGAATTGGTGAATGTTACACGTGTGTAAAGTGATCACTTAAACCAGCCTATGACGGTCGTAAGCCCCGTAAATGCCCAGACTTCCATATTCTTCTTCATCTTTGATGAGATATCAAAAAATAATAATAAAAATTTAGCCTATAAATGTAACTCATGTAATCTAAAGATTTTTTTTTATGATTGTATTTACCTTACAGAAAATGAATTGCTGTAACTACGAGAAGCTTTCGTAAAAAGCATAAAACACAAAAGCACGTATCTTAAATTACATGCAATTTTGTTCGCGATAAGCTTTTAATTATATGCTCCTTGGAAAACAGACATCTCAACGAGTACAGCCTTATCTTGTAATATATTTTACATTTCACCTTTCCACGCGAGCATTAGTAGAAGGCCTTATACACTCAGAAGCAAAGCTTTTAAGCTCACATTAAACTTCTGTTGCTTTTCTTTGCGGAAGCCTCCGTTCGCGTGACAGGCTTCCAAAGCTACGCGCAGTGTACAACAACAATCTGTTGCTTTATGGCTGACCTACTGCATGCATGTATATGTAGTACATACGCATATACTTGGAAAGGATTTTATATTCAACTGAGAGAATAGTAGGTACTCAGAAAATCAATACCACTTATGGATAACTTACAAGAAAACTTTCAGAGTCTTTTTGTTCAAGAATTAATTACAACATTTTGAGTGTGTCCAAATACTTGTTCACAAAATCTGGATTATCTCCAATTACAGGAGTTATTTTCATTTTTTTTTTGGAGATAATCCAGATTTTGTGAAGTATTTGGACACACTCAAAATGTTGTAAATAAATTATCTGGTCAAATTAAAAGCTTAATAATAAAAATGAAAATGGTATTTTCTGGCGTTTCTCATGTGTGTGATTATAATCCAGGATTCGGATCTCACATACTAATATAAGAGTTTCTGCTTAGTAAAAAGCTTCTTTACATCTCACCAATAGATGTCTCTAGTGAAGTTCTAGTGATTCAAGAACAAGGTTTCTAAATTGGTTCATATATATAGAATTTCCAAGAATTTGAGTAGTGTGGTTGTCAATAATGGGTAGAATTGGTGAATGTTACACGTGTGTAAAGTGATCACTTAAACCAGCCTATGACGGTCGTCAGCCCCGTAAATGCCCAGACTTCCATATTCTTCTTCATCTTTGATGAGATGTCAAAAAATAATTAATTACAATTATAACTGACTATTTTTCCACTTCTAAGTTCACCTCGAGTAATGGAATGTTTCTGAATATACCCCCATTCAACCCTCATTGTTGCGGTTATATTAAGGATATTATCCGGAAGATCATTGGATACAATAATTCAACATGTTGACATCACAATAATGATGAATAATAAAAAATCTAGATATATACTGAGCTAATGGCCTGTCATAAGATGGTTATGTTATCAAGTTATATACGTGTAACACTAACATTTCAACAAACGATTGATAATCCTGCCTATGCTAGGTAATAAGCCCTGTAATACACATAATACCATACTTCTTCATCTATGTTGAGATGTGGATAAATCTGGAATTGTGAACAAGGATTTTGACACACTCTAAATATTGTGACTGAATTTGATTAATACTTTTATTTTTCAAGCGGAATTTATCAAATTGATCATTTAACATAAAAATGTAATAGGCGTCTATGATTTTTATTTTAAAAATTGAAATATTACTTAAATGTAAACTGACTAGTTTTGAGAACTTCAGTTTTTCTCATCAACAGACGAAAATACAAAACTTTTATGTGTTATTTTGTACAAATGTTTCGTTTTTTCATATGTTGGTGAACACACGTGTAGTTTTGAAACTAGTCATATTTACATTAATGAACTGAAAGAAAAGTGGTTTCTTAAATTATTTTTTATTAAAAATGAATAAACTGAAAAGAAAATTTTAATTTCTTAATTAACTCGATTTTTTACGATGAAAACAATTTTTAACAAGTAAACCTGTTAACTTGAGTGTTCTTCAATGTAAAAATAATTTAAATTGTCAATTTTTAAAGAACAAGGACAAAAATGGACACAAATAGTATCCAAATATACCCACACACTTATAATACATCAAAATCTGCCAAAATATAAATAATACGTGATAAAATAGAGCACGGATGCATGAAAATGTTATCACATGATTTATATTCCGATATATACGTGTGAAAATACCATAAAACGCAAATTTAATGGAACGTAAATTTTCGACTATAAAAAAAACATTCGGTAAAATCTACGCGTGACGTACATGTATGTTACGTAGTTATCACAAATATTCATATTTTAGAGGATTTTATGGCTCTATTTTATTATTTTGTTTATCTCATAATGTGCCGATATTCCTGCATTTTATTAAAGATTCCTGTGTGATTTTTAAGGGATGAAAACGGGTTATTTACGATATCTTTAGTGTCATTTTCCGCTATAAAAACATCAGCAGACAACTAACTTTATAATATGTTTTCTTAAGTGCTATTCTACCCTGTAACCTTATAACTAAGATAAAAACTTTCGCGCTTAGAATTTTTGATGTATCATTCAATGTCAATAAGGTGTTATGCATTTTTATACGAAATCTGTGCAAAAAACACCGTTTTATTCAATTTAATACATTGATGGAGTACCTACTCACTTATGGCGATAAGTAGCTTTTTTCAATTTAAATTTTACATGATTTATGCTACCCTCGCTACCTTAATTTTACTTTATTAATGTCCAAATCCTCGGTCACAAATCCCTTCAAAAGAGTCATTTTTACATTTCCAACATCCCAGCATTGATGAAGAAGAAAATAAAAATATGGGTATTTAACATATAAAAATAACTCCTAGGTAGAAAAATCTAGATTTGTAAACATAGATTTTGGGAGACCCAATATTTTTGTGAATAAAATAATCTGATCAAATAATAAGCTGCATTAAAATTGATGATTATGTTTCCAGGCGTCTCCCAGTATGCAAAATAATCCGCTTAGGATTTTGCATAAATCTAAATTAAAGGGTCTCTTTTAAATAAAAGAGCTACAATTTTTTTAGTAATGTTGTCAATCATGATGAATGTTACAAGTGATCACTTAACCAGCGTATGACAGGTCACAAGCCCTATAAATACTTATTGTTCTAACTCTTATCCGCACCCAATAGTGCATAAGACACTGGATCATATTGGCGCAGTATTATCTTGATCGTTACATACATGAACGCAAGGTGATCACTCCTGCGCTTTAGTGACCAGTACAGGGTAATATTTAATAAATATTAGAGTGTAAAATCACTAATACTTATTTTCACCCCCCCCCCGGAAATCGGACCCGGAATCTTTAGCAAAACACGCTAAGCATTACACCACGGAGGCAGACAATATGAATATAATGTAAATATACTGTCTTCCATATTCTTCTCAATCTGTGTTGAGATGTAAAAACGATTATTTTAAGATAAGTTTTCTTCTGTTACACAAACTAAGACTTCCCAGTATCATCATTATCGTCACCCATATGACTTCACGGAACATTTACCTTCCCTTAAATCACTTCCACTGCATATCACATTATACACCCTCTCCTACGTAATTCTCCGTCTTCTAGTATTTCTTCGCAAGGCTAACTTTCCGTAACCTTTTCCAGTGATCAAAACACATTTATGGAAACAAATATAAAATATTCTAGCATTGTGGTTCTTTTAAAAAAACGATTATTTTCGACTCACACTCACATGTTCATAAACATTGAAATATATATAAATATATATATATATATATATATATATATATATATATATATATATATATATATATATATATATATATATATATATATATATATATATATATATATATATATTTATATATATATATATTTATATATATATATATATATATATATATATATATATATATATATATATATATATATATATATATATATATATATATATATATATATATATATATATATATATATATATTTATATATATTTATATCATTTATTCATTATTCAAACCCTTATCCGCACCCCGATGGTGCAAAGGGCACTGCATCATACAAACGCAGTGTTATCTTGATCGTTAACACATGAAGGAAAGGTGATCAGCCCTCCGCTTCAGGTACCAGTCCACGGTTATATGGAATAAATATGTATTATAGTGAAAAAATCACTCGTTTTCTTTTTAAAAAATAACGCAATATGGATGTTCAATGGTGGGTAAAATGGTGAATGTTACACAAGTGTATAAAATGATAACTCAAGCCAGCCAAATATCAGATCGTAAGCCCTAAGATGCTCAGACTTCCATCTTCTTTCGCATTAAAATTATGCCTCATCTCAAGCCGAAACACCGATAATATTCATATGTGTACATCTAACATAAGTTTTAGTATATATCTTTTAATTCTCAAGTTAGACGAACTAGTTGCATTGTCGCCCGATTATTGCAATTCACTTGGCTAAGTTGCGCTTAGTTAGAACTTCATCTTGATTTTGAATGTTGCAGGCAAATTACCCAAAACTAATAGTACTTATCTAAGTACAAACTAGAAGTAACAAGTAAAATTAACTGTAATTTATAAAGATCTCTAATGAGGATAACTAACTAACTAACTAACTAACCATCACGCCGCTTCCCCGCAGGGGTAGGCAGAGAGAATCGAACGCCAAACCACT
Source organism: Brachycentrus maculatus (assembly GCF_059751285.1). Lineage (NCBI taxonomy): Eukaryota > Metazoa > Arthropoda > Insecta > Trichoptera > Brachycentridae > Brachycentrus > Brachycentrus maculatus. Next base: position 60,316 of record NW_028281065.1, on the reverse strand, counting down.
AGGTCTTTGCAAACATTCTTTGCCTCATCTACATTCATGCATCTCCTCATACATACCCGACGATTATTACGACTCCTGACCCGGCCGCTTTCAAGTATTTGACATACCTGATTGTGCCAAGTTTTCCTCGGTCGTCCTCTGCTTCTTTTTCCAACTACATTCGCCTCATAAATTTGTTTAACCGTTCTTTCTTCACTCATACGCTCCACATGTCCAAACCATCTCAACACACCTTTCTTAATTTTATCGATAATGCTTATCTCAGCCTTACATTCTTTCCTTATTTGATCATTCGAACATCTATCAAACATCGTTTTGCCACACATTCGTCTGAGCGATCGCATTTCGACTGCATTCAGTCTGCTTTCATCCTTCTTTTGCCAACTCCATGCTTCGCTTCCATACATAAGGGTTGGAACCAGAACTCCATTGTGTACTGCCAGTTTAGCTTCCGCTGATAGATTTTTATTTGCTAAAACTGATTTTAGTGCACCATTCACTCTGTTCCCAGCATGAGGATACATATGGAAATTATTGTACTTACGATATTATACGAGTAATATCGATTTATACAGAGAGTCCCAAGTCTATTGCTTGAACATGAACATAAAATTAACGTTTTTGTAAATACTCGAAAATTTAAAAGTCTTAAATAGAAGTAACAAGTATAATATCATGAAGATCTCAAGTAAGGAATACAAACGATATTTCAGGAGTAATTCCGATAGAAATACAGTGTTAAATAAGTCCATTGCTTGAACATAAAAATAAAATGAACGTAAATGTATTATATAATAGATACAAAAATCATGACTATACTTGAAATAACAACCTAAGTACTAACAAGAAGTAACAAGTATAATGAACGATATATTGCAAATGTCTCAAGTAAAAAATACATAATTACATATGATATTTTGCGAGTAATTTTAATGTAAACGCAGAATTCCAAGTTCATTGCTTGAACATGAACATAAAATGAACTATCTAGATATATAAACATTTATATGTCTTAACTAGAAATAACAACCTAAGACTAACTAGAAGTAACATGTATAATGAAGTATGTATTACAAAGATCTCAAGTAAGGAATACAAATGTAATAACATACGATATTATACGAGTAATTCCATTGCTTAACATAAACATAAAATGAACGCTTAAGTATGGCAGAAATGCAATATTTTTACAGTCTTTATTTGATAACCACAACTACTATTTCACCTACTATAACGTCATTTTTTTTCTGCAGGGCTAGGCAGAGGATGAAACGCCACACTCTTCTATCTCTTACCTTTCTTCACATTCATACATCTAATCATACATTGGTCTACGGTTAAGTAAATTTTTTGGTTATGTTTGATCTGATCTTGCATTTGCAAAAAAGTACTACTCGAGTTATTCTCTCATTATTCATTAGCTTGAAACATCCATACCACCTTAAAAACTCATCTTTATCTTTTCAATTATCCCTGGTTCCGCTTTACATAAGTTTCTAACATCTTAATGTTTTAAAGATTATGGTAGCTTGTATTTGTTGAAAAAAAATATTAAGCTCTCTATTGTTTTTTTAAATAAGACTTTCGGACATACTTTAAAGCTAATACATTATGAAAAAAAGTCATTAGGTATACCTACTGAATAACGTGGAAATTTTGCAAGTTTTTTTCGTAAAAAAACTTAAAACACAACAATTTTTCGAAAAATATATTATCTTGGGTTTACGGTCCCAATTTTAATTTCCGTTTTTTAACTACCTTTTTCCGGCTTCCCTTTGAATTTAGCGACACGTAATATACGAAGAATGAAACTTGATTATTCTTTTTATATATTTTTTTCTTTGTAAGCACGAACCACCCAGCTCTGTTATAAGTAATTCTAGGACGGTTCAATCCTAAACAACAGTAATATTCACGTACTTTATTTTATTCAATATCCGGCCTCCATTATAATCCTGTGACATTATATTTAATTAGATTTTTACGATGAAATTTTGATCGTTAACATATTGAATTGTGTTAACGATCAAAATACGTTAACACGCTTACATATTTTCTGCTTCTTCTGCTTGGTGGCTTGGTTTTAATAGGGATTATCTAACTCCTGCGATGTTGATTCCCAGCTATCAATCTACTCTTTGTTGGTCTGCCCGGGAGTCGTCTACCTAGGGATTGGCCGTACAGTGGAATGTGTTTACAAATTTAACAAATCAAAATGATTTTTAACTAATCACCAATCCATTTCCCCACAGGGGTAGGCAGAGAGAATAGAATGTCACAACGCTCTATCCTTGCAAACAATCTTGTCCTATTCTATATTCATGCATCTTCTCATACATACTCGCCGATTATTCTGACAATTCTTAAGTTAATGAAATTCTTGGTTATGACTTTTTTTTTAGTCTTCCTCTGCTTCTATTACTAATCACGTCCACCTTAAAAATACGTTTATCATTTCTTTATTCACTCGGGCGATTCAAATGCTCAAACCATTGTAATACGTTATTCTTACTTATATCGATGATGCTTATCTCAACCTTGCATTCAGTTCTTATATCACGATTTGAACATTTATCCTACATAATTTTTCAGCAAATTCGTCTAAAATATCGCATTTTCAAGGCATTCAGTCTACTCTTATCCCTTTTCTGGCAATGCCATGCTTCATTTCCAACCAGGACATCCAACAAAACATCCTTTTGCTTGAAAATGATTTGGCAGACGCCCAGCAAAAGGGTGATTCTGCTAGTGTCAAGTCATATTTTTATTTATAAACTAAAAAAATTACGAGATATACTTAAAGTGAAAAATAACGTAAAATAATCAAAGTTTCAATGCGTTTAGCTTTAACATTTTACAAATTTTTATCGCAATTCAAAAATATCAGAAATATGAGTTGATACTTAGATGAGAAGTTTAATTCTTGCTTTTAAAAGGTTTTTTAACCTTTTCCACTCTGACCATTTTTTCTTAAACTGATCAGTTACTCTGTTAAAAAAATTGTGACGTTTTTCTACCATTAAAATAAATATTTTGGTTCCCTAATTTTGGGTCACTCTGTCTGGCAATTCGTATGACCATTCGTTTTTATAACTGAACTTGAAAGTATAACTTTTATCGTTTTCCATGGCGGATTAACTATAAAATATTTATTTAAAACACATAAAATGCAATTTCTGTTATTTTAACTACTAACACTAATATCACATTTTTTTAAAATATAATTACTCCACAAAACGAAAAAATATGGTCACAAAAAAAGGGAATATCCTTGGAGAACCGTCATAAATGAAGGATAACGACTGACTGTCCCAAAGAATATTAGCGTACGACAAATATTCTATCACCCAAAATTATAATCTATTTTTCCTAGATAATATCTAAGTCATGGAAAGTTTTATTGAAGAAATGTTGGTTAATTCAATATGTTGCGATGAGTAACCGCATTTATCTCAAATATTTTTGGTAGAATATACTTGGGTGGTAGAGAAATCAATGATTTAACTTATACCTGCGCCGGGCCAGACATTGTGGCCCGCGGAGCTGCCTACTAGAATCATACGGGCCAGAATGTCTGGCCTACAGAGTAGTAAGAGTTAAAAAGTTCACTTAGGTGTTTTCATTCGTTCTCATTTTTAAAAAAAGGTTGTTGAATTTTTCGAAACTCCCTCGTGTATGTAAAAATATACATATTTTTTACCCTGGATATTGTGGTCAAGGATATTTGACACAGACCATGTAAACAAAATATATACTAACCAACATTACTCTAGACATTTTTTTCATCCTTCTTCATTATGTTCTTACTTAAGTACGGTCAATGATAAAATAAATGTAGGTTTCGGTTCAACGTTAGGAGAAGTACAAGAAATGCTACTTATCCGTAATACAATTAGCTCAGCACTCGTTCCTTACAATCGTAAATCCTCAAATTCACTCGTATACATTTCTGCTCTTATTACAAAATAATGCATCGTTTGTCATAAAAAATAATTAAGTCTTTCACTTATTTGCTTCGAGAGTAAAATTTTATTTTCTCTTTCAGAGTGAAATAAAAAAGCTTCCCTCGGATTTTAAATATCTTTTTATTTCTTTTATAACAACGCCCACCACATATTGAATAAATTGAGTTGGGTGGTAGAACACTTTACTCTGAAAGCATACATATTTTTTTATATAAATTAAATGGCACCATAAGAACAAACACAAATGAAAAACAGAATGGTTTTACTTTTTAAAGGAAATTGAAAAATACCGAAAAAGGAATGGTAACTTAACAATACGATTACTTTCATATGGTTTTCATATGTCATACATTTCATTCTTAAATTTGGCAACCAATAGAAGCGGAGTGTATTTAAAGCTATTTACGGTGAATTTTCCTTTGAAACTTTTTTATTTTTTTTAATTTTTTTTAAATAGTTACAAAAAGATCACAATTAATTTATTTATTGAACGGATAATGCCTTTAACATAATACATATATACAGTATCTAATATAAAAATACACTAATTGAGAAACAAAAAGTCTAAAAACTAACTAACCACCACGCTGCTTCCCAGCAGGGGTAGGCAGAGAGAATAGAACGCCACACCACTCTGTCCTTGCAAACATTCTTCGCCTCTTCCACGTTCATGCATCTCCTCATACATACCCGCCGATTGTTACGACTCCTTACCTGACCACTTTCAAGTATTTAGCATACCTGATCGTGCTATGTTTTTCTCGGTTTTTTCGTGTCGAGACCAAATTTAACAATTCTAATTTTTTTAAATATATGAATAGTAAATTGTGTACGATGTGCAATCAAATAAGTGAATTTTTGATTTCGATTTCCCTAAATGTGTGAACGGTGACTTGGGTTTTTTGCTTTTCAAAATAGGTATAAAAATGCCATAAAATGAGCTCAAATTCAGAAACTCAATTGACTCAAAGTTTGCATGTATATGTATGCTGTTTGAACAAACTCTTTAATTTTACAAAGAGTGGCAAAAATGAGCGGAAGATTTTTATTACAAAGCAACCTCTCGATGTTAAATTTTATTTCATCAAAAGGAATCAAATGTTGCTTTGAACAATCTGACCGTAGTTTAAAAGTTCGAAATAGCCTCTTGATACGTGATAGCAAAAAAGCTTCTCCCTTTTAGGGAGTAAGGGAAAAATGAGAGAAAGAATGAGAGAGGGCTATCATTATTTTATAACGTAAAAATGTATTAAATTTTAACTTGTATATTATATTTTCAACGAAAGCTGACTTATTTAATAATTTTTTCTTTGAATTTTTTTTAAAACAAGTGAAATATATGTGTTTTTATTAAAAAACAAAAATATTTTAATTTATACTGTTTCTGTGAGACTAAGCAGCCTATTATAAGAGATTATTAGAGATAGGTATCAAATTTTGGTAGAGTGGGTTCGAACCGAGAAACTCTGACTTAAGAGTCCGCGACACTAACGACGGGACCACAATCCGACACTTATTTTTATGTTTTATATATATATATATATATATATATATATATATATATATATATATATATATATATATATATATATATATATATATATATATAAATATATATACATAATATATATATATATATATATATATATATATATATATATATATATATATATATATATATATATATATATATATATATATATATATATATTTACAGTAAATATACTTATATAAACTATCTACCTCAAGGGCGCTTCACCGAATAAATTGGGGAAAAGAAGATAATGGAAAAGATTTAGCAAACAAAATTTATTTATATTGCTTCTAATTACACATCCACTTGATGGTTTGATTTGCCTCCATTTTGAACTGAACTTTACTTGGGAGGTTAACTTTAATCGGCAGATTAAGTAAACTCTTTTGTAGATTTTATAGCAGGTTCAAAGTTAAACGAAAATTGAACGTACTGTTTTACTGGGAGGTAATCACATTAACTTTAACTTCCTTTTAGAACAACGTGTCTAAGTTTAACCCTTGCAATAAATCAGTAACTACCTTCCTGCAAACTTAGCCTTTTATTATGTTGTTACTCTCTTTCCAGCGTTCTCCTTGAATTTGGGAGGCACGTGATGTTTTCTCTCCGTGTCTGTATCATATTGATAAATAAATGGGAGTGAAGAATATAAACTTGGAAGAGCTTTCACTAATTTTCTGTAAATACTCCTTTTATATATTTTTTTATAAAAAAACATTAAAAAACGTTTTAATTCCTTAGAAGACTAATCAACACTTTGACGTTAACGATGTTTTATAACACACAAATTATTTATAATATTTTGAGTGCGTCCAAATCTTTGTTCACAAATACTGGGTCGACTCTACTTGGGCGTTATCAAAATTGACAAGAGTGTCTCAACATAAAAAAATCATGCTTAAAAAAAATTCTACTTTTCCTTCCAACCAATTATTTCAGGAAGCCGAACTTTTGGAGCTACGAGAAATCTATTGCCAACAGTGTCTAAAATATGTTTATTTGCGCCAACGTTTATTTCCTAAAAATAATAATAGATCTAGCCAACGAATTAATAATTTATTAGAAATCCCTTTTTGTAAATCCAGACTTGCGCAAAGACACTCATTTTTCATAGCTCCAAAACTGTTCAACTTATTCCACAAAGACTATTTGTTAGATGTTAATTCCCTAAGTTCGTGTAAATTAAAAAAATTGCTTAGATTATTTATAAAAGAGACAGATTTAAGTTCCTTTTTCATTTAGAACATGATCGCTAGTTTTTTACTTTTTTACTTTGTCATCTTTTTTATGTTTAAGTTTTAATTAAAAAAAAAATAAAATAAAAAATTGCTCACTGAGAGTCAAGTATTTTTATTTTTATTTTTTTTTGTATTTAATTTAAGTTTTTTGTATTTTGTATTAACTAATTATACTTAGAAACCTATACCTTTATACCCTGTACTATGACTATTTATTTTGTATACCCACACACAGGCCATGCCTTTGTGGGATCTTTTTTTGTATTTATTTTTATTTTTTATAAATATTTTTTTGTTTTTGAATTTATGTAATGCAAAAGAATTTTAAATAAAGAAAAAAAAAAAACATAGAAGAAGAGCAGTATGGAAATGATAAATCATCAAAAAAAAATATAAATACGTAGTCTCTTTTCGAAACTCACATATATTTTTATTCAATTGCCGAGGATGTATAAGGTGGTAAATGAATGCGGAAGAAACAAGAATTTATATTTTGTAAATTGAAAGCATTGTAAACTTTGTGATATGGTAATATAAAACTTATTAAAGTGGTATTATACAAAGTGAACGGTAAGGAGAGTGAAACCAGGTTTGTTCCAGAAGACAAATAGTGTAGCGCTCTATTCTCCCGGAATGAGAAACGGTCTATTAATTGTAGTTAGTCAGTTTAACATGTATTTAATATATTCAAAAATGAAATGAAAGTGATGCAAGATTTTCATCTCACCAATAGATGTCTCTAGTGAAGTTCTAGTGATTCAAGAACAAGGTTTCTAAATTGGTTCATATATATGGAACTTCCAAGTATTTGAGCGTGGTTGTCAATAATGGGTAGAATTGGTGAATTTACACGTATGTAAAGTAATCACTCAAACCAGCCCTTGACGGTCGTCAGCCACGTAAATGCCCAGACTTCCATATTTTTCTTCATCTTTGATGGGATGTCAAAAAATAATATGAAAAATAACTCCTATAATTAGAGGTAATCCAGATTTGTGAACAAGTATTTGGACACACTCAAAATGTTGTATTTACACATTGAATTACTTTACATTTAAGATTAAAAATAAAGGTTAGTTTTGGGAGATTGTATCGTTTTTTTTTTAACTACTTGTTTCAAATAAAAAAAATCGTATTTTACATGATTCCTTTGAATACATTTGCTCAAGGAACTTCGGCTTATCAAAGTGATGATTATTCATATAAATTTCTAATTTTCCTCCCACTGATTAAAACCGTTACATGTTCATAGTGATTAAGATGCTGATTGCGTTTGTCAAGGTCCTCCTCGTTGACTTTCCATCGACCATAATATATGATGGTGGGTGACAGAATTTTTATGCGTTAAAAAATCTACTCGTCTAACATAACACATTGCGTGCAATAATGGTTTGAAATTCGATGAGTTAGAATTTCTACATACCACAGCATACTACTTAAAAATAACGCAATCAGTATCAAATTATTGATAGCCTGAAATATGTTTCTTTCAGTCGGCATACAATTTTAATATAAAGCGAGTCAATTCATTTTTCCCTTTGATTTATCACTTTCGTGGGAACTATATTGTGTTGCCTTTATAACTGATATTTCACGAAAGCAATGCAATGTTCGCACATGCTACATCAAAGGTTCTTACTTGAATGGGGCATGATTGGATTGAAGAAGATAAAAACTTAGAAAGCAAAAAGCAATTTTCTTCAAGAATACTCCATTTCTCTGTCTTTTGCTAACTGAGGTATTGTGAAATCTAATATTATGGTTTTCGTTGCAAGAAAAATACACGTTTGTGAACAAAAATTTCGCAAAAAATAATTCAAGGAAGTAAAAGCAATACATATTTACATTTTTTTTTACTTTTATTATTTTTATAACTCAAAGAATCAATATATTATTTAATATCATTAATATTATAATATTAGCAATATATTATATTAATAATTTGGATTTTTGGTACATTAAGTATCTTTGATAGTTAATTAAGTAAAGGCAATATGATCAGCCTTGCGAAAGTCCAAAGACTGAAAATCCTTTACTTATTTTCACCCCCCTGGGAATTGAACCTTAGACCTACGACATGATAGCTAAATACCCTAACTACATACTACACTACACAGGCACACCTATGTATGGACATTGGAAGACTTAGAAATATATTTAAATCAACCAAAATCAGACTTATACAACTCATCAAACTTTACGTAACGTAAGTTGTGAATGTTTTTTGGGTTATTTTTCTCACATTTATTCAGACAAAATATTAAAAATCATAATATCCGAACTATAATTTTCAAGACGCTCTAATATAATTTTAATGAGGCAGAGTTGTAAATGAACAGCTTTATATGTATTTAAGGAGGAATTTCATATTATAAATTTAATATTATAACAATGTTATATTGTTTAAATCTACATATCACATCAAGAGAGAACGCGTAAATTTATTTTTCGTGTATTTGTTGAATAACTTATGTAATGAGTAGGTTTTTAAGAGATACGTAGTTCAAGCGCCCTTGAGGAAGTATTTTACGAAAATTGCGCTATATAAATAATCAAATTTTATTATTTTTATTATTTATTCAAATCAAAGGCTAAAATTCTTATGTATTTATTAATTTTTTTTTTAATAGTCAAATAATCATAAAATTAAATCATATATTATTTAAAGCCTTAATATTTTCGACAAGAAGTCAGGTGTGTTGAGGTGCATCTTCCTTAAGGTGGATAAAGTCACTTTTATCCTGAAAATATTCTTAGCCACGGAACATGTGAGATATCACTTGATCTCCTGGCTAGGAAACCATAGTAAATTTCTAGATTTTCAAGGGATGCTGCAGTAAAGTAAAGATAAAAGGTTTCATCCCTCCAGAAGATCCTACTCAAGAGTAGATCCTCAGGTCAGAGGATTAAAGACACCGTCTTGTTCAAAGCTCTGAGTTATATTTTTAATTAAAAATCCAACATGGTACTGTGAACTATACTGTGCAATACCTACTATCATATGGTATAACTGAACGATTAGTATCAACAAAAAAAAATTCATGCTGCTAAAATTAAGATAGAGAAAAACGTTTATTGATTTGGCAGTGCCTTAGTGTTTATATTTTTTTTTACTAAAACTGTCTATTAAAATCATTTATGAAACATTCGACGCATTCATCAAATGAAGTTTGGTAATGATCATTTTCAGTTAATTGTATTTTTTCCATTTCATTTTTCACTTTTCAAAAAACAAATAACGATATACGCGTCATCATTTATTACGTAAAAAAAAACCAGGAAAAATAAATTCTTCTGTGGAGTTACATATATGTATATTAAAAAAACGAGTACGTAAATCTGTGATAGAATAGTTATTTTAAAGAAGATGAGACTATTTTTTCATACAGAGGGAATATAGAACTCCAAAAAATAGTGTAATTTAGATTATTAAAAGACAATAAATTGAATGAACATAACGATATAAAAAACATACTATGGTGACTAACTTTTATGTGATTTGTTAGTTTTGTTTATTTATTTGGCATTAATATTGTGTAATAATATGATGTTTTATATATAAAAATGACACACTTGGTTATGCTTGATAATTTAAACATGACTTATTTTGAGAACTACATACAGATGTTCTTATAAACGGGGAAAAATACAAACTGTTAGTAGTTTTTATTTTCACCCATTAATGAGGACGTCCTATGGTCTCAAAAATTGTAGTGCTTACATAAGTGATAGTATCAGATCCCTTTTCCGTGAAAATAAACAGTATTTTATCTTACTTTTTTTAATTATAAACATTTTGTTCTTATAATAATGCCAATGATTTAATCTTATAGATCTTTATACGTATAAAAAGTCACTTACCCTGACGAAAAAAATATGTGATTCTCTTTTGCATCCTTACCTGAAACAATAAAATACATAAATAAGAATTATAAAAAAAAACCGGAATCAATTTAGAAGGAGAAATTATTAAGATTTTGATTGAACTCACATTTTAACTCAATGTTAAGAAGCTTCATAAAAAAATTACTTTTGAAAATTAACCTGTTAATTTATACATAGTATTCAAACTCGATTATGACAATTTTGTGTTCAACAATCTACAGGAAAGTAAAATAAGATTTTTTTTATGAATATATATTTTTAGCGTCCGCCTCCGCCTCCGTAGTGTAATGGTCAGCACGCACGTCTTGTCCGCCTCCGTAGTGTAATGGTCAGCACGCTCGGCTACCGTTCTAGAGGTCCCGGGTTCGATTCTCAAAGGGGGGCAAATAAATATAAGTAATTTTTTCACTGTAATATTTCATCAATATTACCCTGGACTGGTACCTGAAGCGGAGGGCTGATCACCTTTCCTTCATGTGTAAAACGATCAAGACAACACTGCATTTATATGAAGCAGTGCCCTATGCACCATTGGGGTACGGATGAGGGTTTTATTATTTATTATTATATATATTTTTGAATGTTTGAATTACTATGATCGATATTTTTTTTATTTTTGCGTAACATATCACACTCACTGTTTTAGAAAAATACTCTCATGTTTTTTGTTATCTACCTTTAAATTTCGTTACTTCTTATTGTGGGACCGGTATCGAATCATCTGAATATGATATTCAACTAAAACATTTCACCACTTATACATAATAATATTGTCTATGATGTGTTACATGAAACGAAAACAAATGTTTACACCTTTTCAAGATGTCCTTTAACGAATTATCTTTATCTAATAACGTTTGTTCATCTTTTATCCCTTAAGAAATAGGGATAAAGTGTTTCACTTTACTTTTAAGTTATTTGTTTTCATAATAAATACGTTTATAATACATTTTGAGTGTTGTAAATAAATTATCTGGTCAAATTATAAGCTTAAATAATTAAAATTAAAATGATATTATCTGGCGTTTCTCATGTATGTTGTGGCAACCTTCACACATAATGTACATCGAATATGGCAACTCAAGCTCAACGTAGCGAGCTACCTTCACGAGAGCAGAAAAGAACGAAACGAGCGACCTCGCGACACTTCGTCGCCACCCGTCCACAGATCGACACGTACTTCAACTGTTCTCATATTAGAGTCACGCGATTATCCTTAAGTATTTGCTTGATTGTAATTTAATAGAACTAAATAAATTTGTGTTAAAAGTAATCCGCTTTCATCTTGCCTCCCTTCTGATAAATTAAAGTGGTATTCAACTAGAAACCATAATGTGATTATAATCCAGGATTCGGACCTCACACACTAATAACAGAGTTTCTACTCAATCAATAGTTTATTTTCATCTCACCAATGGATTTCTCTAGTGAAATTCTAGTAATTCAAGAATAATGTTTCAAAATTGGTTCATATATAGAGATTCCAAGGATTTGAGTAGTGTGGTTGTCAATAATGGGTAGAATTGATGAATGTTACACGTGTGTAAAGTGATCACTTAAACCAGCCTATGACCAGTCGTCAGACCCTTTAATGCCCAGAGCTCCATATTTTTCTTCACTTTTGATGAGATATCAAAAAATAATACGATTATAATATTTTCAAATCATGTAACACAAGCCCTTACCTTAACCTTCTGAAATATAATTAAACACTGGCAGTACCCAGCCACGCATTTCTGTGCCTCAGTTAAGTCAAATGGAAAATAAATCAAATAGAAACCACACATTTCTAATATGTTAATTTTCAAACTACTTATAAAGTACTGAAAATATTTAAAATCTATGAAGCAGTTGTTGAACAGTGTCATGAGATTAATGAGATGTGTTGTAGGAGGTCCAGAAATGTGGTTATGTGGTTATCAATCATGGGTAGAGCGGTAAAGTTATCACGTAACCAGTTTATGACAGGTCATAAGCCCTGTAAGTACTGAGATCTCCATATTCTTCTTAATCTATGTTGAGATGTCAAGAATGTAAAAATAACTAGTGGGGAAATCCAGATTTGTAAACAAGTTTTTGAATACAATTAAATGTCGTGAATCATTCATTATCATTCAGATGAATTTTTAAAAGAAAAGACATATTTTCAGTTGGAATCATAAATATAAATTATTATTCTTCCATCTCATCAAAAGATGCCTGTAGTGAAATTCTAGTGATTCAAGTACAATGTTTTGAAATTGGATTATATGTAATGAACTTCCAAGAATATGAGTAGTGTGAGCGAGTGTTTTTGCTTAGAATTTTCACTCATGAATTACATGAAATTATAGTAAATTTAAACATAAAGAGCAAATCTACTCACGAGTAGGCATAGGCTATGAAACTCAAAAAGTTGAAGCCTGAAGGGTCATGATAAGCGGTGTTCCATAAGCCGTAGCTAGATTTCAGAGTCACTTGGACGTTAGGTAATGAGTAGTGTGGTTGTCAATCATGGGCGGAATTGGTGAATGTTATACGCGTGTAAAGTGATCGCTTAAACCAACCTATGACGGTGGCAAGCCCCGTAAATGCCCAGCCTTTCATATTTTTCTTCATTTTTGTTGAGGTATCAAAAATATAAAACAACTCCTAGGTGAAGAAACTTTCTTGATTTCTCAACAAGTATTTGGACATACTAAAAATGTTGTGAATCTTTCATAATCATTCAGGTGAGTTTTTAAAAGAAATTATATTTTTTCGGTAGAAATTACAAATATGTAATATGATACACTTTTTAAAAAAATATTTTCGTCTTGTTTAAAAAACCTTATGAGATATAACAGATATTTTTTCGGTAGAAATTACAAATACACAATATGATACTCTTTTAAAAAATATTTTCGTCTTGTTTAAAAAACCTTATGAGATCAGACGTGTAGGTTCTGCAAGGGATGTGGGAGAGATGCACGTTAAGGGTGAGAGTAGAAGGGGTAAGGGGATTAAAACAGGCTTTACGAGCGCGAACAGCCCCGACCGATGCGGGGTAGAAGGAAAATCGTGTTGTCACCGAAAGGAGTTAAGATTCCTCTACATACGTGACAGTATATATTCCTGAGTAAAGTATGACCCGTCACCACGCGTACGTGATGTGTATTAATACGTTACGAATCCATATAGCGAGCTTTCAATGAAATTCTTACATCAAAAGTATAAGTAATAAAAAATAATCTACAAAATTATTGAAATAAAATATCTCAACAGGTTTAGATGATGTCAAAAAATAATATGATAAATAACTCCTATAATTGGAGAAAATCCAGATTTGTTCAAAAGTTTTTTTACGCACTCAAAATGTTGTTAATAAATTATCTGGACAAATTATAAGCTAAAATAATAAAATAAAAAGGATATTTTCTGGTGTTTCTCGTGTATGTGATTATAATCCAGTTATAACACATATAATAGTTTCTGCTCAATAAAATGCTTCTTCGTCTCACCAATAGATGTCACTAGCGAAAATTCTGGTGATTCTTGTACAATGTTTCAAAATTGGATCATATATAAAACTTCCAAGAATTTAAGTAGTGTGATTTTCACTCATGGGTAGAATTGGTGAATGTTACACGTGTAAAATGATAACTCAAACCAGCCTGTGATGGTCATAAGCTCCGTAAATGCCTACACTTCCATATTGTTTATTTTGTTTATTAAAAGCATTGATAACTTTGTGGTTTGGTAATACATAAAACACTCTCCTTACCATCCATTGTTTACTTTTTGTAATACCACTTTTTTAAACTACTTGTTTGTGACTACCGGTTTCGGAAAGTTATTCCATCATCAGGTCATTAAAATCAAAATTAAATTATAAAATTAATTTTTTTTAAATTAAATTTAATTTTTACTTAATACAATTAATTTTAAATTTACAAAATACATAATTGTATGATTACTTTCATTATTTTATTACATAAAAATATAAATTTCATAAATCGTAAAATATTTCATTACATTCAGTGTATGTGTTTTTAAAGTTTGTTCTTCTGGTCGTTCTGTATTAAATGCTGCATAGGGCTCTGGATCGCATCAGTGAGGCATCAAGGCAGGGTGATCCATTCCGTGCAGGATATTATAAAATTAATATTAGAGTTAAAAACACAGATATGTATTCTACCTCACTAAAAATCAAACCCGAGACCTCCTGCATGGTAGCCAACTGCGATAACTACAACACTAAGGCGAGAGACTAAGTTCATGAGTTACCGTTTTAATCTACCTCTATATTACTTAACAATATAAATTTCATTACCTTTGATTGAAAGTTTCAGTAATTGAAATATTTAAAAAAAGTTATAATTAATTCATGTCTGGATTCGAGATCGATATATTTAGCTAACCAAAATCGCTCCCGTTTTCCGAAGACTTTCTATAAAGCACAGCCTTAACAATCGAATAAAATTTCATTGTTGATTAAACTTCTTAAGCGTTCTCTATCCCGGGAGTAAACAGGTACATTTTGGAATAAGCTTTTAATGTTATCACATAAAGGGGAAGAAAAACATAGGGTTTACTCGGCGTGAAGCTTTGAGGGTTATTCGGAGCAATTAAAAAGGAAAAGTGCGTGCTAAGAAAGCGGAAAATCTTTTTTCCTGTATATGATAATTAGAGCGTACTGGTAAATGGTATTCCTTTATGGCTACAGCGGGGCGTGGATAAAAATACTCTTGAGAGCAAATGAAATGGTGTGTTTTATATTCATTAGCGTAAGTTTATATGAGGTCATTTGAATCTACTTGAGAAAAAAAAATACTCTACAATTAAAAACAAGATTTTAAGGGTTTATTTTTTTTAACAGACGTGTACTAGTGTTGTTATTTTAAATAACAAACCATTACATCGCTTTTCGCAGGGGCAGGTAGAGAAAATAGAACGCCATACCAATCTGTCTTTACGTACAATCTTCGCGTCTTCCATATTAATGCATCTTTTCATATGTACATAACCGTCGATTATTGTGATTTCTGACTTGACCACTTTCAAGTATTTGAAATACTTGATCATGCCAAGACTTTCTTAGTCTTCCTATACTTTTAATACAAACCAAAAAAATCGTTATTAAGAATTTCTAAAATGGTTATTTTATAATATAGTATTTTAATTTATTATTAAACAATTATAAAAAGCACAACTCATTACTATTTTACTTCAAGGTACTCGTGCAAATTAACTTAAGAATGTTTAAAGTAAAAATTTTTTACAACCCTGAATACTGCTATCATAGCTGGTGGTTTTCATTTCTTACCGTTTATTCTACTCCATTTATTTTTCCACAAGCTGATGATATATTCTGTACACCCAAGCTTTATACCAAAAGCTCCTTTATTGACGTCATCTGTATTTACTTATATATCACAATTTTCTTCCGACTTTTCTAGACGGAACTGCATTTCAAAAAAATATGGTGATGATGCAATGTTTTTCCCTTTTTCATTTCACCAACGACTAGTCTGATCAATGTCAGAAATGTCGAAATCCGATCAGAAAAATTGCTTAAACTCTTGATCTGCGGAAACAGGTTTTGTGTTCCTACAATTTAGAGGTTGCGGTTACTCAACATTATACCACACTACAAAACGTGTCACGTACATGTTAATTACTTATTTAAATACAAAATTATTTCAAAACAAAATTAAATAAACCTTTTACAAAACACAAATATTGTGGTTTATACATCAAATATTCTTCAACACATTTATTAATTTGGTAATATAATAACGATGAATTAAATATAAAAACAAGACACTCATATAAAACCACTTTTTAAACTTTGTTTATGTAAATACGGATAAATTTGTATAAAATCTCAATAAAGATAAAGAATAATATGTTTTTTGTTTGTTTTTTTACAGGGCTAATGACTCCTCGTAAGTTTGCTAAGTGATGTTCACATGAGTGCAACATTCACCATTCCACCCATGATTGACAACCACAATACTCAAAATTTTAGAACTCCTATTTAAATCATTAATCTCATGATACTGTTCATGTGAGTTCACTAGAGCCATCTATGATTTGATTCGGAAAGCTTTTTTGTAGCAGAGATTTCTTTATTTGGATGTATATAAGATCCAAACCATATTATTTTACCTAATGGGAGACGCCTGAAGAGATTTGT
This sequence comes from Brachycentrus maculatus, assembly GCF_059751285.1. NCBI lineage: Eukaryota > Metazoa > Arthropoda > Insecta > Trichoptera > Brachycentridae > Brachycentrus > Brachycentrus maculatus. Next base: position 43,537 of record NW_028281065.1, on the reverse strand, counting down.
TTCAATTTGATCAGTTATTTTATTCACAAAATTTTGTGAATAAAATAACTGAAAGTGTTTCTAAATACTTTTTCGCAAAACTGTTTTTTCCACTTATTTTTACATTTTACAAATGTAATAATAACTGTTAGCGGGGAAAATTCAGATCGGTGAACACGTATTTTAACACACACAAAATGTCAGCTATTTATGTAATGTAATTTCAGCTAGTTTCGAGTATTATTTTATAATTCATAAACAGGTAAAAATACCAACAGTTTGTGTTAGTTTCTTGAAATTAATCGAGTTTACATTAAAAACTAAACAAATATTCTCAAACAAGTCTTTTAAATTATACTGAAATCAACAAATTTAAACTTTTTATCTAACAGTTTATTAAATTTAGATGGGTACCATAAATTTCATGGAAAACCAGGAAAATAAATTATATAAAATTTAATAAAAATTCAAACTAAAGTCAACATTTATGCTGTCGTAATTCTCTCATAAATTAGTCCCACCACCTAAATGAATCCACGTAACACTCTTATTCGAAAGTTAGTTTTTTTGAAAACTTTAAGGACATTTCAATTCTCGTTCCGACCCTGATCTCCAGTAGAAGAACCATTTAAGTTCGCTAATATAAAAGAGTTTGGGCTAAGACTGAAATTAAATTCTACGTTTCTTTTCATCGAATTTCAATCCAAGTTTTTCCGATTCATTAAAAAAGAGACGATCAAATGACTTCAACTTATAAAATCCTTAAAGTGGGTACATTTGGTTATTACTAATTGACCTGATTAACCGAAGTTCCTCAAGGAAATGTATTCAAAGGTATATTGTAAAATATAAACGATATAATCTCCCAAAACTAACCTTTATTTTTAATCTTTAAAGTGTAATAAATTAATGTGTATACATTTATTTGTTTTATAATTAAATATATGCCCGCCTCCGTAGTGTAATGGTCAGCACGCTCGGCTACCGTTCTGGAGGTCTCGGGTTCGATTCCCAAGGGGGGTAAAATAAATATTAGTGATTTTTTCACTGTCATATTTATTCAAAATTACCCTGGACTGGTACCTGAAGCGGAGGGCTGATCACCTTTCCTTCATATGTAAACCATCAAGATAACACTGCGTTTATATTACGCAGTGCCCTATGCACCATTGGGGTGCGGATAAGGGTTTTATTATTATTATTATTATTAAATAACTAACAAACCATCACGCCGCTTTATGAACGACGATCCGCCGATTTATTCATTGAACGGATAATCCCTTTAACATAATACATATATACAGTATCTAATATAAAAATACACTAATAGAGAAACAAAAAGACTTAAAACTTACTAACCATCACGCTGCTTCCCCGCAGGGGTAGGCAGAGATAATCGAACGCCACACCACTCTGTCTTTGCAAAAATTCTTCGCCTTTCCACATTCATGCATCTCCTCATACCCGACAATTATTATTACGACTCCTGATACGGCCGCTTTCAAGTATTTGACACACCTGATTTCGATTCGATTATAGTTTTAATTACATTTTTACTGTTTTCTGGAGTTAGATAATGAAAGACAACATTGTTGCGATTGATAACACCAAGCATAAGGCCATTAATTTAGGAACACTATAGCTGACTTGAAGAAGAAAAGTAAATAACATAAATGTACATAATATTCTGATACTTTTTTCAATTACAATTTCAATTTATTCAAAAAAATATACATATATATATACATAACAAACAATATTCAAGGCGTATATATTACAATAAAAGTAAGCAATAAGACTTAAAGGTATAGAAGAATCCCGCTTCGGAAAACTCCTTCGGACACATGGAACAGATCAATATCCAATGTGATATTGTTCAACATAGCGGTAGCTCTTCCTACAGGCATAACCATCGGCAGGTTGGTCCTGTGTATAGGAATGTGAAACAATCTATGCCGACACTGTCTTAGGTAACTATCGGGAACATACAGACCAATGTTCCGGATAATTTCAGGATTATCGATCATACCGCGCAACAATCGATAAAAATGCGTTATCAAATACACATTCCTTCTAGTCTCTAAACTATTGTAGCCAAGCGTACCCTGGAGAAAGTCGGTCGTATGTATAAATATGCGTACTATATTTATTAAATGAAACAAATGATCATACATAACATCTAACTAAGGCAAGTGGATGATTTTGAATTACTCGAATTATAATATCATCCATTTTGATTATTATTCCGCATAAATTACTCGAATTTTATTTTTGTCGTTTACAAGTTGTTCGATAAGTGAATATGGCATATGATTTGAATTAAACTCTCGGGAAGTTGTAAAAGAAAATATTTTGCTCAAAAGGAAATCAAATGAAGAGATGCCTTAAGAAATAAACTTTTTCAAAGAACATTATATTCTTATTGTGATTTTCACAAACTTTTCTATTAAATAAGTAGGCCTAAAGTGAAATCAAATAAATAAATAAATAACCTGAATAAATGATATTCTGATATTTTTCTATACATCATATAATGTCAGTTACTTTAACTTAAGAAATAAAACAATTGTACGTTTATTATTTACAACATCTGATTTTATTATTACAAACACGACTAGTTTCGAAAACATATGTAGTTTTCAAAACTAGTCGTATTTTCAAAAACAAACTCAAATGTGGTCTTACATAAACGAATAAATGTTTAATAGATTTATATTATCCACTGACACTTCGTGATGGCTTCGCATTTTTAATATATTATTAGATTAAAACCAATATTTTTAGCTTTTCCAATTTATTTTTATTTGACCAGCGATCGGGTTTCGTCGTTACCGACATCACTAGTCTGATGATGTCGGTAACGACGAAATCCGGTCGCTGGTCAAATAAAAATAAAGTCGAAAAGCTAAAAATATTGGTTTTAATCTAATAATACAATAAATTTTTATAATAATTAAAGAAAACACTTCGTTTTTTACCACTTGAGTTTAATTATAGACTACATGTTTCAGAAGCTAAACTTCCATCATTCAGGTCTGTATAATAACTAAAATATAAAATATAAAATTGTTCTATAAATAAGGATAGGGGGAAAATAAGGGGAAGGGGTTAGTCAAGGAACGGAGTTTGAAAACAAAGGAAAAATTGAAAGCAATGGCGAAGAATTTTGAAACAATATATTATTTAATAAATTATTATTATTCTAATAATAATTTATTAAATAATATATTGTTTCAAAATTCTTCGCCATTGCTTTCAATTTTTCCTTTGTTTTCAAACTCCGTTCCTTGACTAACCCCTTCCCCTTATTTTCCCCCTATCCTTATTAATAGAACAATTTTATATTTTATATTTTAGTTATTATACAGACCTGAATGATGGAAGTTTAGCTTCTGAAACATGTAGTCTATAATTAAACTCAAGTGGTAAAAAACGAAGTGTTTTCTTTAATTATTGTAACATGTCTTACCACAAAGTTAATGCCGAAACAATAAATAAAATATAAATTTTTATATTAAGGTCAGAATGTTATTCCACGAAATCAATGACAAATCCATGAATTATGACATTTACTGTTGATAAAATGTATAAAAATTCTCATAATAATCTAAATAATACAATTTACTGCAAAAAGCTTTACATACGGAGGTAAGAGGACAAATGCAAAATAAAGAAATGGGTAAATGATCAAGGTTTAATTCTATAAAAGTTATAAAAAAGCTTGTATTTAAAAAAAAATCTCTCCCTTTTTGTGTGTATATTAGGTTAAAATGGATAAAAACAATAAAAATGCATTTAACAAAGGACTCTACCGACAAGACACACAAGATGGCTTGGTGGGTCTCTACAAAAATATTTTAATTATGTTTATAATTGTTCTTTTAAAGAAATGCAAACAATTTATGTTAAAAAAAAGTAATAAACAAAATCGAATTAAAGAAAAGTTGAACTGGAGAAGTTGAGTATTTGAATATAAAAAAAAATGAAACCACTTAAAAACAAACATGAAACACCCTATAGTATCATAAGGTAGTCTTATAGGACAAATCGTATTACTGATCTGCATAAATTTATGCACATATAGTGTACATCAATATGTTGCTTGTGTACTGTTCATACTATGCCCATGTATGAAAATCTATATCAGTTGGTTTGGAAGTGGTACATATCCAATGTTCGTGTGCGACATTGAAGCGACATACATATCCGTTCTCTGAAATTAAATCAGCTGTAACAAAATGAATTGAAGAATTACACATTAAAGACGATGCTGCGCTTTTGCCGATGGTAGAGAAGACTTGCAGGACTTTGTATTAAATGTGTAAAAAACTGATTTGCTGATATTTTTTACAAATTCAAAGTCATGGTTTTTTGACGAGATAAATGTAGATAGTAGTAAAGGGGTAAATTTTTAAACAAAAAAAACATAAAATTGATAAATAATGAAAGTGATAATTGAATGCAATAGAAATACTCAAATAGTGATTGATAATGTTAATTCAAATGGTGATTGTTAAAAATAAAAAAAAAATGACAGAAAGAAAGAAGGCAAATGAATCCTAATTAGAATATTTTTAAAAGTGGACTTGTAGTTAAATTTAGTTGGTTATTTACAGTGATTCATTTGTCTTCTTTCTCTTTGTCAAAAATCTTTAAAAAAAGCATAAATCGCTCACTCCTTTCAAGAACGTCATAAATAAAAATAAAAAAGATTTTTCAGGAGAACGTTTTTAATGTTTAAAAATATAACACAATATATTAAAAATAAATATCAAGCCACTTAATGAACTTTTTACTGTGTAACAGATCATTTTAGGTAAAACCTGAAGGTTTTTTCTCCATTTTAAAAATATTTAGTATATTTAAAAAATAATTAAATAATACCTTTTCTTCAAAATGCAAAAACAACACATTTTGCCCTGTAGCGGGTAAATATTAAGTTAAAAATATGCCTCTTTTGCTGGGGATATAGTACATTTTTTGGGCATTCCGAAAACACGCACAACTGAAAATTGACAATTTTTATCTATGACGTTCTTGAAAGGAGTAAGCGAAATGTCAGACCATAATAATTTTACTTGATTGATTTTTTATTTAAAGACCTGAATGAGAAAAGGAAGAACAGTGAAACAAATTTATTATACAATTTAGTTAGAAATAGGAACATAGAAGATTTAAAAAAAAAACGATGATTTATTGGTAAATTACAAATCAAAATAATTTGAAACGAGCCTTTCTTCCATGAAATGATTAAATTTATTTACAATTAATAAATAATAACAGAAAATAATATTTCATAATCTCTGAAAATGGAATTTGTATTGAAACTGGGATAGTTTTCACTCTTGTTATTTTGAAACGCCAACTTGGAAAATTCACATTTTCTGCACGAAGAAACAAATTGAAACAATTCGTGAAGGAAAGGTCACCCTCTCGATTGTTTATTCGGCTACCCTCCGAAATACCAACTTAACACAATAATTAATGTTGCCTTGTATCCAAATTAAAGAGACGCAGAAGTACATTGAAGTTTGAAAGTGTTCATTATTATGATAACTACAACCATTCTTTGGAGAATACGTTACCCTCATCTACAAGGGATAAAATGGAAGTAATCATATTCGCAAATATACACGTACAACTTTATTAAACTAACTTATTTATTAACCATCACGTAACTTTACCGCAGGGGTAGGCAGAGAGAATAAAATGCCACCCGATCTGTCTTTGCAAACAATCTTGGCCCCTTACACATTCTAATTATTCGCCGAATATTTTGACTCCAGACCTGACCGCTTTAATTTTTTGACAAACCTGATCGTACCAAAAAAGAATCGGTCTTCCTCTGTCTACTCCTTTTTCAAACTGCATTTGCCTCATAAATGTGTTTTACCGTTCTTTCCTCACTCATTCATTCCACATGTTCAAACCATCTCAACACACCTTTCATAAATTTATCGGTAGTGCTTATCTCAGCTTTGCATTCTTTCCTTGTATCGTCATTAGAGCATCTATCATACACCGCACATTTGTCTGAGTTCGCACGAATGTGCGGTGTACAATCGCACATTATATATATATATATATATATATATATATATATATATATATATATATATATATATATATATATATATGTGTGTATATATATATATATATATATATATATATATATATATATATATATATATATATATATATATATATATATAAATATATATATATATATATATATATATATATATATATATATATATATATATATATATATATATATATATATATATATATATATATATATATATATATATATATATATATATATATATATATATATATATATATATATATATATATATATATATATATATATATATATATATATATATATATATATATATATATATATATATATATATATATATATATCTATATATATATATTTATATATATATATATATATATATATATATATATATATATATATATATATATATATATATATATATATATATATATATATATACATAATGCGATCACTCAGACGAATGTGCGAAAATACCACAAAACTATAAATTTCCGACTTATTGAAAGTCTGCGTAATCGGAGGAATGTATGACTAGATGTATGAATAAGAAGGAACCTAGAAGCATTTGTTAGGAAAAAATATAGTGACGTTTCATCCTCTATGCCTACGCCTATAGAAAAATTACGTAAAGGTTGTAGTAGTGGTTATAGTAGTAAAAAAAAAAACAATAAATAATAAAAAAAATAGGGGTTGTTTTTACAACTTAAAAACTATATTGAAAATCAGGAAAGCTTAAACTTTTTTCGAATAAGAGTTGAAGAATATTGTACTTGAAATGGGGCAAAGGAATTTCCGTTAGATTTCTGCCTATCCTTCATTTATTCGAGTAGTTGGAAATGTGAAGTAATTATGGGCAACAAAAGGGGTATTGAATTGGTTCAGGAATCCAAGGGGTCCTATCACTTTGTATAGTGATTGGTTAAGCGAACAGTTCATAGTTTCATGAAGGATTTACGTTCGGAAAGTTCCTCCTTTGATATTCAAAACTGCAAATCACATTCGGGTTTTGGCAAGGAATTGTGTTTTTGTTATTGCGCCAAATGTCTTCTTATTTCTCACGTTCAAATCCTAAGCGTCTTAACATATTCTCGTGTATTATAAAAATTTTGGTAGATTTTTCTTCATGTAATCCTACATTATCCCCATTTCAGTATTTTTTTTTAATACTACTTTTACTTGAACAGGCGCCGTGGTGTAGTTGGGTAGACGCTTGACTGCGAAATTGGTACCGCGGGTTCGATTTTCTCATATTGCAAAATAAATTCGAGAGAGATTTAGTTTCAATAAAAGCAAAATTTAGGAGTTTTTTCCGTTTTTTAAATCACACTTTCATATGGTGTACGGAGTGCGTAAAAGTTTTTAGTATCGTAAGGGAAGGGTAATTTACTATAACCTAACTTTGAGTATTTAAATGTTTTAGAATTAGTACATAAACCCTGAGGATGACAAGGTTCTTGTCGAAACTGGTTGAAAAAAGTGTACCAATAAAAATTGGTTAAAACAAAGTTGTTTTATTTTTTAAAATTTATAAAATGTGCCACAAAGTATCTGCGAAAAACATTCAAATGCCATCAAACATATCCATGATTTCATACCGCGTCACTTCCTGTACAATTTAAATTCATTCATAACTATTGTATAACTCATTCATATGTCAGCTTGCTAACTTTAAAAAATTTAAATTTTGTTTTTATATTTAGTGGTTTTTATGATTATGCACATTCCTATTCCTAGAGCAAATCTGATGTGATTAGGATCAGTCCGGAATAGTCTATTAAAATGTCTCTCAAATTTACATCTCGCGAAGCTTTTGGTGATATTTTATCAACAACAAAAAATATGGAAAATAACCGGGATTAGCCTGTTAAAACAACTTTCAAATTCACCTTCGCGAAGTATTTGATGTTATTTTATCGTGTATTTATGTTAAATAACCGGGAATGATTCGTAAGAATGACTCTTAAATTTGGTCTAGCGAAGCCTCTGGTGATATTTTATCATATACAAAATAAATGAAAAATACCCGGGATTAATTCGTATGTATGACTCTTAAACTTACATCTCGAGAAGCATTTGGTGACATTTTTTCCGATTACAATACCGGGATTAGCCTGTAAAAAAATGACTTTGAAATTAACCTCTCCCGAAGCATTTGTGTTATATTTTATCATGTACTAAATTGATGAAAAATAACCGCGATTAGCCTGTTAAAATGACTTTCAAATTAAGCTCTCGTGACGCGTTTGGTGATATTTTAACAAGTATAATATGTGAAAGCCTGCTTGCAGCTTTTATATTATGCAAAAAGTGGGTGGCTGAACACCCTCGTGCACATATGGCTACATCTAACCCAATGGAGTACCATTCTGCACGGGCTGTAAAAACATACTTGTGCTTTAATCTTTATAAGGGTTTAGTGGAGTAAACAAAATTACTTTCGATGCAAAGGAAAATAGGGTAAAATTAATTGAGAGAAAATAAGGTTTTATTTAATAGGCAAGGACTGAGATATTAATAGTATAACTTTGAATAATTAATATATTAACAGGTTTTTCAACATACGAAGTATATTTCGTTTTATACAAAATAACATAGAAGTCAGAGCTTACCAATGCTAATGACCTAACACTTGGCTTGCAAGAGTGATTACTTTATACACCTGTATAACGTTCACTACTATTCTCATTATTTAACATATTTTTTTAAGTACAGCAGTTCATAAAACATCAGATTTCTTACATGTAATAACGTTATTATTATGATAAATGTGAAATTTTGGCTGATGGTGGTGTCTTCAGATCTAAATTATAAAAGGATATAGCTTTTTTCAATTGCACATAGGTAAGATTTATTCGTAATAATTTCACTTATATATTTTAAGGAAAGAACCTAAAATATGTATTTCCAGTAATTTTTCCGTAATAAGTTAATGAAAACTTATAAAATTTAAGCATACAAGCCGCCAACGATTATTTAATTTGAATCATTAATACTTCTTAAATTCAGTAGAATGATTGTCAATTATGGATAGAATGGTGAATTTATAATAAACTACACCCAACGGTAGATCATAAGGTATAAAAAATAGGCCATATTCTTATTTCTTGAATGTTTTTCGCAGATACTTTGTGCGTGGAAGTTTTTGGTATCGTAAGGGAAGGGTAACTATAACCTAACTATGAGTATTTTAACATTTTATAATTAGCACATAAACCCTGATGATGACAAGGTTCTTGTCGAAACTGGTTTTATAAAGTGTACCAATAATAAGTGGTTAACACAAAATTGTTTTATTTTATAAAGTTCATATTCTTATTAATATATGTCGGGATATCAATTAATTAAAATATTCAATACAAATCTGAACAATTTGAACTCACTCAAAATAATGCGTTCAGCTCTTTTTATAAAGATTAAATTCTATCAAATTATTATCAAATGTTCTAACAACGTGAATGTCCCACAAAACTGTAACGCTTCATAAAGTTTTTTATGAAAAATTACCAATTTTCAGTTGTGACGTTGTTCTCTTAAATGAGCAAAATGCCAACTACCCACACATTCCACATTAAGTTCTTCAAAGTAGACAAATTCTAGAGCTAATTCTTCTCGTAATTGAATGGCGGCCTTATCAAGCCTGACAGAATTCTCAGAACTACCCCTATGTTTGTCCATTTTCCTGTTTATACAGTATGTAATAGAAAATAAACTCATATTATTTTTTGACATCTCATTATAGATGAAGAAGAATATGGAAGTCTGGGCATTTACGGGGCTGACGACCGTCATAGGTTGGTTTAAGTGATAACTTTACACACGTGTAACATTCACCAATTCTACCCATTATTGACAACCACACTACTCAAATTCTTGGAAGTTCTATATATATGAACCAATTTAAAAACATTGTTCTTGAATCACCAGAACATCACTAGAGACATCTATTGGTGATATGAAATGAAGCTTCAGCCCCGTAAAAGCTCGAACGTCCATAATCTTCTTCATCTTTGATGAGATGGCAAAAAATAATATGAAAAATAACTCTGTAATTGGAAATAATCCAGATTTGTGAACAAGTATTTGGACACACTCAAAATGTTGTAAGAAAATAAACTGTTTTAAAAATAACAGCTTTTAAAACTGAAAATAAAAAATTATAAAAAAGGAAAGTATTAAAGTTTGATGCAAAGCCCTATGCAGCATTAAGTGTAGATATTACAAGTAAAATAACAAAGACTGCCTTTACCTTTTCTTAATAATTAATATTGTAAGTTAAAAAATAAACTTTTTCTTCTAATAATAAATGAATATTTTATTGTTTATTATTGAAATGCTTTATTTTAAGTTTTTATCAGTCGTTTTATATTGCATTAAAATGCTCTAAATGTTTAATTTAAAATGCACTCACCCAAATATAAAAAATCAAGTTCAAATAACTAATGCTTTGTTTTTTTTTTACTTTTTTTTCATTTTTAATCCTTTTTTATAACCGGTTTTAATAAGCACCTTGGCATCATTCTCCATTTTCTCAAAGTGAAACAGCTGTTACAAAAAAAACTAAAAAATTCAATACACATACATATACGTTTCAATAATTCATATTTTTACTATTTTGAAAAGTACTAAAAAAACACTACATAAATATCATTTTTTGGTCATTTCAATATGAATCAAATTTGCACAGTTAAATTATAAAGTATCTATTAAAATACGAAATAAATTCATTTATAATTTCTAATTTGCTTTTGGAATTCCCTGTGTAAGATGTATGAAGATTCATCCTGTTCTCTCATTTCTAGAATGTATTACATTAGTAACAATCAAAGGAACCTCTGGGGTCTGCTGCTATTAATACGTCTAATGAGATTTTTGGATGAGATGAAACCCTTACAAAACGAACATCAATGTCTTACAGCGAGAAATAGTTATACGTTTACCTTATATCTTTACTACACTAAACTTACATACTTGAAAGCTTGTATGAGCTTTAGAAAATGGGCTTTAAATGAAGTTGAAAGACGAGAATTAACACTTAGAACGCTGTTCAGTAGGTACTGATTGTAAAATTAAGTTAACATTTTTATCTTTTTGTTTGAATGGTAACTAAAAAGTAAATATAAACTGAAAATTGTATAAAACGTAGAAATTAAACTTAACTTAATTTAAACAAATAGATATTTTAAAAAGAAATTATTTTTTCTTCCTTTAGTCCACCTCCATAGTGTAGAAGTTTGGCTGTCATGCTGGTGGTTTCGGGTCCGATTCTCAGGGGAGTCAAAATAAATATGTATTTAATAAGTGATTGTTTACTCTAATATTTACTTAATATTACACTAAACTAGTACCTAACTTAAGCATGGGGTCGATCACCTTTCCTTCATGCGTTTAACGATCAAGATAATACTGCTTCTGTACGAAACAGTGATGTATGCACCATATAAGCGGTATATAATTTTGTGCCACAAATTGCTTAAAAATCATATGGTAGTAAATTCGGTTTTTTTTATTGAAAAAAAATTATGAGACTTTTTCATTAAACTCATTATTTTGTCTCATTTTTTCATTTTCCAAGAGGTTATAAAATTTACAGAAAATCATGATAAAGGAGTTTTTTTATTAAACACTATACACATATACAAATACATCATTTATTGTTTTCGCATAATCTCTGATACTTTGACTTTAATATAAAGAAAAAATACCTGTGTGAGACCGCTTTTGAAGTTATAAACATGACTAGTTTTAAGGTAAAAATACAAATCGTTTACTTTATTTCTATGTTTATTGAAGAAATTGCGAAAAAAGTTAATCAAGTCATTAAAAAATAAATATTACTGATACAACAATTAACATGATGAAAACTGTGCCAGAATTTCAATAAAAGATATTTATTTTGAACACAATAATTCCAAACATCTATAACTGAATCTACTAAACAGGGTATTCCTCGCTTTCAAAATTTAGCACTATTTCGCTCAATAAACCTTCTAAAATTTGAAGGAATTATTATTTACACGAAGATAATATGTAATCATTAGAGCACCCTCATATGTGAGCTATTTATAAACCCCTTCTGTATAATAATAGCAGTAGTACCATATGACGAACACATTTCCTTAAATATGCACCCTTCAGTCTTTACAGAGACAAATACAATACGTATGAAAACATAGACAAATAGTGCGGATTTTGGAAACTCATTTAGTTAAAATTGGGGACAGTCAAAATGCAAATAGGAACGTTACATATCTAATTTAAAGTGGTACACTCTTGTTTTTTGAAATCCATTTATTAAAAAATATAACATTTTACCCAGAAACCGAGGAAATCAAAAATCAAAACAAAGAAACCTGAAATAGTATATTTGTACTTGTAATCTATCATAGGCTTATTTAAGTGTCCACTTCATACACTGTGTTATATTCAACACTCAAACCATAATTGACAATCATGTAACTTAAATTTCGAATATATGTTTCTACGAGTATATTGCAAGTAATTACATTAAAAGTATTTTCAATTAAACTTCAAAAACTGATTAATTTTAATTATTTTAGTTGTTATATAAGGATTTTTAATATTTTAAAAATAACGTGTAAATTTACTGCAAAAATTGTCAATAGTTTAAAAAAATATATTATTTTTCAGTAGACCTGCTGAAAACGCTCCAATCAAGAAACATAATATTTTAGTAATTTTATAAAAAGTCTCTTGAAATTTTATTGTGGGCTCAAACGATTAAGAAAATTGTAAAAACGATCAAACTCTTAATATGCAAGAAATACATTTGATATAAAAGTTCAGAGGCTTACTGTTAATCGGGTAAATGGTGGTGTTTTTTAGAGCTTTTACTAAATTGAAATATATTTTTTAAGACATAGGTGGTTTTTCCGGAAAACCAGTATATTTATCACATCTCATTTTGTACTCAGTATATAAGTGTTATTATGTTGCTACACAAATAATATATTTTTATGAAAAATCAATATGAGTTAAATTACTCAGCTATACTTTTCAGGAAACGACAATATGCTCAAGATATTTTTTTACTTTTTAATTCTCAAACAAATAGCCAGATTTAAAAAAAAATCAAAAATATTTATATCACTTTGAAATAATGTAAATTGTGTAGTCAATCATGGGTGGAATGGTAAACGTTACATTTTTATGAGGTTATCACTGAAACTTGCCTACTAATGTTCGTAATTGAATGTTTTGCTTAGAATATCGTTTTCATATTAAAAAAATAGTTTTTCTTCGAAATATATTTTTTTTTTAATAAAAGAAAAGAGTTATTGAAAGGTAAAGAGTTTTAAAAAAAGGAAAAATATTTTTTCAATTAACGAGTTTAACAAAACTGAATACATATTCTTAAAAAAATGTTCATCTAGAAACGGAGGCTTGTCGCGTTCTGAATTTGTACGTTTGAGATCTCAGCCTTAATAACGTGCATGAATATTCCAAAAATAATATTTATACTTAGATTAAATGTTTATATTTGTGTATTTTAACTAATAAAAATATAAAATCAAAATATAACTTAAGTATTAAGAACGATATCTAGAAGTTGTTGACGTACAAAAACCCAATATAGCTCTTTTATTTGAATTACACGCATTTCCTAAATGAAGGCAAATCCCCCCATGTCTCGAAATATGTATGTACCATATAACACTGTACTGGGTTATATGTTTGTACGAAATTTCAATTTCATGCCCATATTTCATTGCTAAGATATTTCTATTAATAAAAGTTTTGTACATTACAATACGCTCACGCCCCTATCCTAACTTCACTCCTTTAAGATCCTGGGAGTATGTTCTTTGACATCTCGTCATGGCATTTCGAGTATTTGAGGGAGGGGTTGCTGGAATTATATTATGAAACATCTTATGTGAATTGCTTCTCAGTGTATAATAATCGGGAAATGTTATGGGTCGTGTACTTTGGAATTTAAACCTTGAACTGATCAGATTTTTGTAACGCTTGTATTTTCTAGGAACTTCAAATGGATACAGAGTGACTGGAAATATTGTAAACAAATGCGAATGATTTAAAATAAGGATTATTTTTGACATCTCATCAAAGATGAAGAAAAATATGGAAGTCTGGGCATTTACGGGTCTTACGACCGTCATGGGCTGGTTTAAGTTATCACTTTACATCCGTGTAACACTCACCAATTCTACCCAATTGACAACTACAATACTCAAATTCTTGGAAGTTCTATATATTTGAACCAATTTTGAAACATTGTTCTTGAATCACTAGAACTTTGCTTAAGACATCTATTGGTGAGATGACAAGAAGCTTTTTATTTAGCATCTTTGATGAGATGTCAAAAAGTAACTCCTATTTTTGGAGATAATCCAGATTTGTGAACAAGTATTTGGACATACTATAAATGTTTAATATAAGTAATTCCTGGCTCAAATTAATTGATTACTTTTCATTAATTCATCCGGTATTCAGTTTTTGGTCAAATATTTCCATTTAATTGTAATTTACGAAGTAAAATTAATGATCTGAATACTAAATGTAAATATAAAACATATGTTTTTTGCTGCCAAATGCCCAAAGGACCCATAGATTTAATTTTTTCTGATGTTTCTTATGTTCGTCGTTTAAAGTATAGTTGTTAAATTTATAGTTCCAAATTAAAAACATACATTGGTTTTCATATTAGTTTTTAATAATATCTTCCATGTTTTCAAAAACTACACTTCTACGATAATTAAGCATAAATACAAATTCCGAAAATTGAGTAATATGGTTGTTATCATGGGTAGAATGGTAAACATTACATGGTGTTTAAAGTGATGACTAGAACAAGCCAATGACAGGTTCTAAGCCCTGTGAATGCCCAGACATTATCTTCATCAAATGTAAGATTTTATTATTTAAAAAAAAACCTGTTTCAATCCAACCATAGATGGCTCGAGCGAAATCGCACATTCAGTTTCATGAAATTAATTATATATGCATGAGTTCCAATAATTTAAATATTGTGGTTGCCAATGATGGGTAGAATGGTGAATATAACACTCTCCTTATCATTCATCTTTTTTTTACTTCATGACTACCGGTTTCGAAATAACCATTCGTAGCATCAGGTAAAATGTAGACTCTTCTGTTATATTACCTTTTATATTGGAGCTGTTCATACTATAAAATAAACAATGCTTTTGACATAAAAAAAATGTGAATGTTACACCTTGCAAAATAATGATCACTTGAACCAGCCAGGTAGCAATTTCTGTAAATGCCTAGACTATGTTATCATCTTTATAGATATATAAAAAATACCTCGATAGAAATAACTCCTATGTGGAGCAAATCAAGAATTTGTGAACAAAAAATTAAAAACTCAAATTTTTCAAAAATTCACAACAAATTTACCGTTAAAAACTTCTTAAAACTTCAGTGCTTCAAATTGTTATACACCCAAATATTAACTGAAATTTTATATGTTTGCAAACAATTTTGTAATTCCCCTGTTTCAATATGTTTTAAGTGTTTTGTGTTTCGAGATTAGGGGAGGCTTATGTTGTCTTCCCCATTGTGAGAATACAACGGAAAGACGTCCCTTTCTTACTTAACTGTTTAAAAATTGTTTGAATTTTTCTCAGAGAAGCTTTTTGGTATAATCTGTAAATGATTTAGAGGAATACAGGACGTATTCCGAAATATAGGACGTATACTCTCGAGAAAGCAAAACGATTAATTATGATACGTACTGACTGTTTAAATGCAGTACGTATGATAATACGTACTGATAATAAATAAATAAATATATATATATATATATATATATATATATATATATATATATATATATATATATATATATATATATATATATATATATATATATATAAAGGAGTCGATAAATGATTTGAAAACAAATCATTTATCGACTCCTTTGCAAGATACGAAAATAATGATTTGTTTTTAATTCAAATGGAAATTACTCATATACCTGATTTCATTCATGTATACATGACTAGTTTTGAGAACTACAAATGTCCTCATCAGCAAGTGAATATTTACTTTTAAAATATGAGTATCGATATAAATATCTCTACACATATATATATATATATATATATATATATATATATATATATATATATATATATATATATATATATATATATATATATATATAATGATGTATGTATACTTACTTATAAGTATCGATATAAATATCTCTAATATTTTTCTTTTAACCCTTATACGCAACGCATGGTTTAAAGGTATAATTATTGCATCGACATAGTAATAATCTCGATCGTTTATTATAAGAATAAGGTGATCAGACTATTAATATTTTAAAAACAAAATTATGAGAGTTACAATAAAATTCCTTCAGTGTATACGGTAAAAAAACCTCGTTTCTAAATACGTAAAAGGGGTTAAGAGACAATCTAAATTTATCAACAATAATACTCGTCTGTCCCGAAAATATTACTTATTTCCCAAATAAACATCCCTTTATCTGGAGGACAAAGAATTTGAGAAAAGACGGTGCTTTTCATCAATTCGTACACCGTTCTAGGGGTGGCAAGAGGGGTAGAACGCCTCGGGTAATTTCACTCAAATTCTTCGAGGAGATAGGTACTCACCAGCACATGTAAATATTTTCCCAAAACACAGTTTAGCACAACTTAAATTCTCACGACAAACTACGCGTGTTTTTTGTTGAAGAAATTATATATATTCGTGTTATTCAAATAGCAACATAAATATTTAGCTGAGTCGGCGAAGGATTTGGATATTTATAAACTCCATCTGGATTTTTTCAAACGTTAAATATTTTTTATTTACACTTTTGAGTACTATTTATGAATGAAGTTGTTGGTAAACGTTTTTTGGAGAAATTAATTTTCAGTATAAAAAAAAATATCTACAACATTTTGAGTGTGTCCAAATACTAATCTGGATTATCTCCAATTAAAATCAGATTTGTGAACATTTGTGGACACACTCAAAATGTTGTAAATAAATTAACTGGTAAAATTATAAGCTAAAATAATGAAAATGACAATTATATTATCTGGTGTTTCTCATGTATGTATGTGATTATAATCCAGGATTCGGACTTCACATATTAATAATAATGTTTCTGCTCAATAAAAAGCTTCTTTTTATCCCTCCAATAGATGTCTCTAGCAAAATTCTAGTGATTCAAGAACGACATTTCGAAATTGGACCATACATAAAGAACTTCCAAGAATTCGAAGAGTGTGGTTGTCAATCAAGGGTAGAATTGGTGAATGTTACACGGTCGTTAGCCCCGTAAATGCCTTCCATATCCATATCCTTCATCTTCAGACTTCCATATCCTTCATCTTTTATGTTGAGATAGTGCATAGGCCACTGTGGTAATGTTCACCTTTTTTTAACAGTACGTTAGGTATACATTGGTCATCGATTTAAGAATGTTTCTTGAAAATTGCGCTTTGTGTTGACATTCGGTTCCTTAAATCTGAAAGACAGGATATCTATGTGAACAATGAAATATCGCATTTGATTGCATTTAGTCCACTTTTATCCTTTTTTCCAACTTGTTCCATAAAAAAAATTATACTATATTAATTTAATTATAATTTTATCTTTATTTAAAAATCAATGTTTTTTTTATAAAACGGTTGATTACATTTCCATACTGTAAACTCATGATAAAAAACATGAATAATTATTTAATTTAAAAAATCCAGCCATTAATATTGAATTATTACGCTCGGCTTGTATCATATTTGACAAAGCTGAAGCTCTCCATTTTTAAAAGTCAGTCTCTACGAAAAAGGGCGTAAATTGAACGAGATTTAAATTCTGGGTGTGTCGTTACTCAACATCGGTGACGGTCATTTTTTTCACATCACTATTCCTCAGCGCGCGGGAAAATTGAAGTGGCGCTTTTTTGTTCCACGGCATAAGCCGCGCCGAGCTTAGGGATGTGAAAGACTATCGGATTTATAATGCAGGGTAGGTACAATCGATATTATGTCGCTTATCTATTTTGTTCGTTGTTCTCGCGTCTCGGTTTAATGGATGACTTTATTTAAATTTGTACACGCGCTGTAAGTGTTTTATATTAAATAATAAAATGCCTAGCGCCTTTATCGATATTGAACCTATCTAAAAAAAATAATATCTACGCATCTCAACACAGATGAAGAAGGATGTGGAAGTCTGAGTAATTTTAAGGCTTTCGACGTATTTAAGTGATCACTGAAACATTCACTTTTCAACCTATGATAATCAAACTCTGCTGGCCCTGGGTTCAATTTTCGGTCGAGTCAAAATAAACACAAGTGATATTTCACTTAATTATTTATTTAATATTACCCTAGACTGGTATCTGAAGCACTGAACTGATAATCTTGCCTTCAAGTAATTATCGGTCTATTTTACACTACGTCAATGCTAGGCAGTGCTCTATGCACCAATTAGTGCTTAAAAAAGTTAGATTTTTTTTTAACTCTTATCCGCTCCCCAATGGTGCATAGGGCACTGTGTCATATAAACGCAGTGTTATCTTGATCGTTTACACATGAAAGAAAGGTGATCAGCCCTCCGCTTCAGGTACCAGTCCATGGTAATATTGAATAAATATTACAGTGAAAAAATCACTTATATTTATTTTACCCCCCTTGGGAATTGAACCCGGGACCTCCAGAACGGTAGCCGAGCGTGCTGACCATTACACTACGGAGGCGGACTAATTTAGCTAATTTAACGAAGTTAGAATACATTTTTAAAAATATATATATTAGCTTTCGTACACCATTTCATCCTTTCAGCTTTATCGAATGAATTGCACATAAGTAGACGAGTTACCTAGATTATTTTTTTTTTTTTCAAATTTTGTAATAATATTTGCAAAGATACCAAATCATTAACAATAGGTAACTTGAAATATTAATACACCTTTTTTCCGTAACTTAATATTTAATATTGAAAAACAACCTGTTGAATTGGATAATGAAAACAATTCAACATTGTGTCGACGCCTAGACATAATTAAAATGCCGACAGAGCTAATGACCGTCGATTAACATTTAATTTTTAACGAGTATTTTCTTAAATAAAGATACAGCTCCCCTTTATACGCACTAAGGTTCCATTTTCTTGTCAACTTACTTTATTTATACTTAATAAAATATAATTTAAAAATATAAAATGAACACGTCATAAAACTCTCCACGAACTCAATTAACCTTTGTAGGACTTTCAATGTTAAAACCCTTTTAGACCATTTATAGTTTTTTTGGTCCAGACTTTCACCGTTCTACCAATTAATGTTAATTACAATTCGTCTGTTATTAAATTACTTTGAAGCTTTATTTTGAAGTACCAACTCCACTTTATTTTGAGTGTATCTAAATCGTTGTTCACAAATACAGGGTTGGAGTTACCATATGTATTTATATCGATCACTCAACAGGGATGAAGAAGAATAATAAAGTCTGGGCATTGACAAAACTTAAACCTTTCAAAGGCTGATTTTAGTGATTACTTTATACACGTGTACAGCTATCGATATAAGTTTTATTAATTTGAACAAAAACTATGTAATATAGTTTTTTTCAAATCCCTGATTACTTTGTTTTGCCTAAAATTAACAATTTAACCAAAACATTATCAAAATTAAATTTAAAGTAACGGTACTTTTCATTTAAGTTTTTTGAAACCATTTTTGAGTTATCAATAAAAATATAACTAGTTTTGAGAGCTACAGATGTTCTCACCAATATATTTAGGTATATGCTCTAATTTGTATGTATTTTTAAACTATTACGAAATGTTCAGCGATTTGAAAAGTTATATTTAAATACCATTTTAAGTTAATAAAATTTAATGATCGAATGTAGCTGGCAACAGAAGCAGAAAAATACCGTGGGAAGCTTATCAAAAAAGATCTAGTAAGTCAAATACTTGGAAGTGGTCAGGTCAGAGTCGAAAAACTGACTTTTGTCATACCTTTCGTGGAATTTCAACATAATTAATTTTAATAATGGATTCTGAAAAATATCCTCACCATTCTTAAGTGCGACTGCACAAAAAACTCATTTAAATAATTGCAACGATTCTCAAGCGAATATTTTAAATCCGGTGCACATTGCAGACAGTTTTGGGAACAACCCAAGCTTACGATCATTTTTTTTTACATTTTTGTTAAATATTTGACGATAAAAATTAAAAAGATATTTAACAGAAACTCTATTGTATGAAAATGCATTGTAAAAAAAATGCTGCAATTTCCACATTTTGAAATTCGTTAATGCAGCTATCTTTTTCCTCTTTCTTAGATTGGTGGTAAGTGGGTTAAACTACCTACCTTTAACTTTTAAGTTCGATTTCCGGAAGAGTTACAATCAATTTCGTTTACACTGTTAAAGCATTTAAAGAATGTAAATAGAATAATATTTTGTTAATACTGGTATCGGTTTTCAGAGTGCAAATTTTAAGAAAAAAATGTTCATACTGCGTTTGAAGAGTGGAATTATAAAAATCTGATTTGCACTAGTGAAGCGCATAAACAGTGTAACAAAAAAAATGTTAACATTGTTTAAGCGTAAATATAAAATTATGTTTACACTGTTAAAACGTTTTAGTAGTGTAAACTGTTATTTTTCAAACAATAAATAAGTAATAATTATATTTACACTTTTAAAGCAGTTTAATATCTAGTATAAAGATGAAAAATACGTTTTCATTGTTAAAGCGTTTGAATCGTGTTAGTTTAAAACGTTGAAAAACAGAATGAACAGAAAAATTATATAAACATTGTCAAAACGTTTTAAATATTTCTTTCCCTTCTTCTATTCCTATATCCCTATCCGCACATAATGTCGCATAAGAAACTGATTGTTTTGACACAGTGTTATCTTGGGCGTTCCTTACATTTATGCAGGTGAATAATGATTTGAAATCAGACATATTATAAATCTGTGTTTTTTTGTTTTTATTTTATTTTTTTAATATTTGACTTAACTGAGCCACAGCAAAGCGTTACTGTGTACAGCTAGATAAATAATTTAAAACAAACTTGCACTGCATCAATCCGTTGTAGTGCCCATTTCAATACTGGGTTCGGAAAAGGATCGAAAACACAACTTTATGACTACATATCCGTGAACGTATTTTATAATAATGTAATATATTTGAAAAAAAAATAATCCCATATGAAAGGAGACAAGGAAAGTGTACGATAATGGACTCGAGGGAAAAAATTCTATTACTGGATTGAATTTTCTCCTACCCAAATTCTTTGATATAAAAATATATCCTTCCGACGGTCGTTATCCTTGAAATCATATGCTTTCCGAAATAAGTTCTATTAAAGATATTAATGATTAAAGAAAAAGTAAAGAAATATAAATAGTCCGCCTCCATAGTGCAATGGTCAGCGCGTTCGGCTACCGTTCTGGAGGTCATGGGTTCGATTCCCAGGGGGGGTGCCAAATAAACATAAGTGATTTTACACTGTAATATTTATTCAATATTACCCTGGACTGGTGCCTAAAGCGGAGGGCTGATCACCTTTCCTTCATGTGTTAACGATCAAGATAACACTGCGTTTATATGATGTAGTGCCCTATGCACCATTGGAGTGCGGATAAAGGTTTGAAGAAGAAAGAAATAATGAATTTTTTGAGGAAAAATAATTTTTAACCAACATGGAGGAGACGAATAAAATATATCATTATCTTTTTTTATTATTGTCCTTTTTTAAATCTCATCTCAGAAAGAAAGTGTAAGAATCATATAAGTCAAGATATCCATAACGACTTTGATTTATTTGAATGGCAAATATCAAAACGACATAATACTACTAATGAATAATAATATTGTCATAAAAAAAATAAATTATAAAGCGCTAATTCCGTAAAATACTAACTCAAGTTGCTTTTGTTGGTATATATAATATATATTTTAATCTTAAATATTTAATCAAAGACATACATACTGAAAGAAAGTAAAGTAAGGATCAGTGAGACCTGCGAAAACCGATCATGATATCATATTATATAAATAGGATCTGACATTATCGGAACAAAAAGCTTTCTTAGAACTACTTAAATGGAGACTCTTTGTCCCATCGCAAGCGTTGGTGTATGAGTAGGAAACTCAAAAATAAGAAGAATCTTTACAGTTAAAGATGTTGTACAATGAAGAAGAGCAAGTAGACGATTTTGAAGAGATCATGTGGGAAGAATGAATTCGGATCGTGGTAAAGATACCAGCAGTCGAATGTACAACAGTTAGCAGATCCCCAGAAATACCACTCAAACGATGAAGAGATACTTAGATATCCACCTCCAAGGAGCAGGCTCCGAGAACAAGACACAGTCCTTACGAAAACAGAAGAAGAAGAAGAAGAAGGAATTTATTATTTATTTCAAAATAGTTTTACATTATTGTGCTTTTCACTCGCTTATTATATAAACATTAGACCAT
The DNA here is from genome assembly GCF_059751285.1 of Brachycentrus maculatus. Classification (NCBI taxonomy): domain Eukaryota; kingdom Metazoa; phylum Arthropoda; class Insecta; order Trichoptera; family Brachycentridae; genus Brachycentrus; species Brachycentrus maculatus. The sequence continues at coordinate 21,003 of NW_028281065.1, read as the reverse complement.
ATTATTTAATGTGCATATTTTAACCGAATCGGCAAACACACTTATAACGGGGTGTTTACGAAACGAAGTAAAAGCATGCCATGTAATCAATTAACCCTTATGACTAAGTGCTTTTTCAATTATGAGTAAACAGAACCCGATTTAAGTTCTTATAATCAGAATAGTTTGAGATTATATACCTATATTATATTATCCGCGATAGTTGAAATTATAATATAATAATACGCTACTTCAATTTCTGAAAAGGAAATTATTAGGAAATCGAGCCATTTAAAAAATGGGTCATACCTCAAAATAAACATACCTTTATCTAGAATCGTCCCTTGGGTTAAAATTTTGTAGTCAAATAGTCCAATTCTTACCTGCAACAAAGAAAAATAAAACTAGTAAATATTTTTGAATATATTCTTTAAACGTGATTTACAACAACTTGTTATTTTTATCCGCACCCATTGATGCATAGGGCACTGCATCAAATTGGTGAAATATTGGTCAGCTTCAGTTCAGCAGTACAGATTCTTCCCGGTATAACAGTAATTAATAATATTATATTGAAAAATCTCTTATAAATATTCTTAAAAATTATTTATAGAATTTAAAAAAACATTACATAAAAAATCGATTTTACTTTTATTATGTATAGTTCATTTAGTTATTTTTAAGCAATAGTACACAAAAGTGAAGCTTAGAATTAGAAAAAGACGGATGAAAAGAAATTAAATGTAGTTAAAATGTATTTATATCTCAGATGAATGTTAACCAAAACGATGAATGATAGATAAACAGAGATAAACATTATCGGTAAAATTAAGAATGGGGTCTTTAGATAGTTTGGACACGTAGAACGAATGAGTGAGGATCGAACGGTAAAATAAATTTATGAGGCGAATGTAGTTGGAAAATAATAAATAAAATAATAAAAACCCTTATCCGCACCCCAATGGTGCATAGGGCACTGCTTCATATAAACGCAGTGTTATGTTGATCGTTTACACATGAAGGAAAGGTGATCAGCCCTCCACTTCAGGTACCAGTCCAGGGTAATATTGAATAAATATTACAGTGAAAAAATCACTCATATTTATTTGACCCCCCCTGGGAATCGATCCCGGGACCTCCACAACGGTAGCCGAGCGTGCTGACCATTACACTACGGAGGCGGACAAAGGTTGGAAAAAGGAGGAGAAAAAGACCAAGGAAAACATTTCAAGAAGATCGAATATTTAAAAATACTTAAGTAAGTGATCGGCCAGGAGTCGAAACAATCATAGAGTAAGTATGAAGAGATGCGTTAATTGGAATATATTAACAAAGACTGAGTGATGTGGTTTTCTATTCTCTCCGCGTACCCCTGTGGAAAAGCGGCATTATGGTTTATGGTTTACTTCACTGATGTTTTTAATTGTCAAAAATTACAACTTAACGAAACGATGTTACGCCAAACGAAATAAATTATTTTCACATATTTACGCAGAATATCAAAATAGCTTTTCCTCGGCATTTCGTTAATTCGATCAAAATTCATTTATTTGACACACGTTGTATACTTGACTAAACAAATTAATTTGAACATGTAAAACATAACTCATTATTCTGCGAAGTTTTTATAATTACATTAGATTTCTAATAAGGATTTTCGTATACGCGAAACCTTTATTAATTCTAAAAATACACTCAATCCAACGATGAAACTTAACTGGATAGAGTGGAAGCGTGTCAAAATAATTTTCCAAGTACAAAGGAGTGGCAAAATGGAGGTGTAAACACTCTCGTACTTAACTAAAATGGAAAACGTATAGCGCCATCTATGTAGTTACGGAATTCGCTGAAAACTTGCTACAAAACACTGCAAGAATTTCACGAGAAACGTGCATTAAAAGGGAGTCGTACTATTGGTAGCTTTGTTCATCAATATAATGGTACTTATGGTAGTTTAAGCCATTTTAGGATAAGACAATGAAATTCAAATGCTTGAGAAATGCACTTCTGAAATATTACTGCATTAATTGTACTTTAAGAGCTTTTAAATGACATTTTATAAAACTTGTGCTTATGAACGACATTATAAATCAAAAATATCTTTATTTTTACTAAACATGTCTTAACTTGAGATAAAACATTTTTCTTTTATAAGCAAAAGAAGATGGCAAGTCTGAGAATCCCAAGGCTTAAATGTTAACTTTACAACACTCTCCTTATCATTCATCGTTCACTTTGTGTAATACCACTTTAAAAAATGAACGATGAATTATAAGGAGAGTGTTGTATTACCATACCACAAAGTTAACAATGATTTTAATTTACAAAAGATAACTTTACACACTTATGTAATGTTCACCATTCTGGCCATTATTGAACATTGCATTAATTTACTAAAATATCAAAGGAGTAATTTTTTTCCACAAATATTTTATTTAATTATCAGACTGTTGGGAGGCTAAACGAAATTCTAGGTTTTATTTATAAATATATTATTATTCTATGAAAAGAAACTATGTTATTATTCCTAAATAAGTTTTTTATGAGACTCGTGGGAATGTTAAAGGAATGAATAATATTTTTAATATGTACAAACCGTTACAAAGTTGAAATCTACAAATTAAAATAAATTTTAGTCTGTTTGTATTTTCGTTTGTATTTTAAGTACAAAAGTAAATCTGTGAATGCAGAATTCCATGTTCAACCCTTTTAAAAACATTACCAGGAGCACTGGGTCTCTGTAAGGGTAGTATGCAAATAAGATGACCCGGCTGGTTGATTTATTCCAACAGTAAAGTTATCAACGTTTCTAGTGTGCTATTGGTGTTTCTCTTTTTGCGAATTGCCCGAAGAGACACGCGGCAGCCATTTGTTGATAGCGCTGAAAGTTTTCTTACTCTATTTTAAATGGAACTCACATTTTCACAGATGTTACTCTGAAGCGGATGAAATATATGAACACATTGTGTATATTTTGTGCAAAGTTTTAATGGGTTTATCATCTCCTTTATAGTTTTAGTTAAAATGAATAAAATGGATTTAATTAAGCTTTAGGGATTTGAAAGTAAGTGGAGCAATATTAAAAAATATAACGCTACATCATTTACTAAAAAAACACGAAAATATTCAATTTTGTAATTCAATGAGTCCTTTTCTCATTTTACAGAGGTTCCAGGACGCTTTTACTATTGGACTTATGTACACCTAAATGACCATCACTGACGAATCATTTTTTTCAGGAGAGGCCTTATAATCATTATTACTTCATTGGATTTTACTGATTATAACGATGGACTCTATCTTAAGTTTATTTGAACTCAATAAAAATATTGTGAATATAAAATTGGTCTAAAAAATATTAGGGTTTGATCAAAATTGAAAACGACATTTTAAGTAATCTTCTAGTTTTCAAAGCAATGCGGGAAAGAATATAAAATACTTTTTTTTACAGTTTTGCACTATCATTTCTTGGTGGAACTGCATTTTATATAATAAAATAACAACTACGGTTTATAGTTTTTTTCCACGTTTAATTTATTGACCAGTGACCGGATTTTGTTGTTACCTTATCAGAAAAATGATCTGTAAAATTCTGTAAATTCTGTGAATTCTGGAATGACAAAACACGGTCAATGGTCAAATCAAATAAATGTGGAAAAAAAATTGTAGTACATAATGTAACATATATTTTACGATGGTTTCAACATACAAAATAATGTAAATCAACCATACATGTCATCGACGAAATAACATAAACTAGACAGTATTTTCTTTTCTGGCGATTTTCATGTATGTAATAATAATCCAGGATTCAGACCTCACATACTAAATAAGAGTTTCTCTAAAAAAAAGCTTCTTTACATCTCACCAATAGATGTCTCTTGTGAAGTTCTAGTGGTTCAATAACAAGGTTTCTAAACTGGTTCATATATATAGAACTTCCAAGACTTTGAGTAGTGTGGTTGTCAATAATAGGTAGAATTTGTAAATGTTACACGTGTGCAAAGTTATCACTTAAACCATCCTATAACGGTCGTCAGCCCCGAAAATGCCCAGACTTCATCTTTGATGAGAAGTCATACAGCGTATAAAACGATCATTGAAACAAGCCAATGATAAGTTTTTAGCCATGTAAATGCCTTGATCTCTTCTTTCACCATCTCTGTAACTATATCAATAAATAAAGTCTTATCATCACGGCAATTTGAGTGAAGCGTTTTTAAAAGCAAAATTTTCTGTTCGAAAAAAATTACTCTTAAAACCACGAAAGTGTAGTTTGAAATATTCAATAGACTCTCAACAGTTTTCCTATTTCCAAATATTTGCAAAGCCTCCACGGGCTCGGTAGAGCTGTGGAAGACGACTAAAGCCTTTGCGTCTAAAGATCCTAACACATTGATCCAACGCATCTCCTTATGCTACCTCTGAGATCTTATCTTTGAAAATTTTATGCTGGGATTTTAGGGATTGAGAGGTAAGATTTTTCAGAATACAGTAAAAATCATAGTTCAATATATGGTATGAAATGTGAAAAATATCATATGCTCGTGTGACAATCTATTTATAAAACTAAAAATGGTTTTTGTTTAATACGAATATATAAATATATGTTTATAAATATATATATATATATATATATATATATATATATATATATATATATATATATATATATATATATATATATATATATATATATATATATATATATATATATATATATATATATATATATATATATATATATATATATATATATATATATATATATATATATATATATATATATATATATATATATATATATATATATATATATATATATATATATATATATATATATATATATATATATATATATATATATATATATATATATATATATATATATATATATATATATATATATATATATATATATATATATATATATATATATATATATATATATATATACAATGTTTCAAAATTGGTTAATTTATAACGAACTTCCAAAAATTTGAGTAGTGTGGTTGTCAATAATGGGTAGATATGTTACACGTGCGTAAAGTGCTCACTTAAACCAGCCTATGACGGTCGTCAGCCCCATAAATGTCGAGACATATTCTTCTTCATCTTTGATGTCAAAAAATAACTGATTAAGACATTGAATCACTAAAGCTAGAATAAAAATACTGTAATTATCATTACCAATGTTACACTAAGAAAAAATTTTAAATATTTTTAAATATTTAATTAAAAATAAATATTTATTTAATTTTTGCTTACTGCAGTTAGGGCAGGAAGGTGCTTATGTTTTGAACCTTGCTGATTTGACTCAGGGGTGTAGTATGAAATGTCTTCGGTAAGCTGACGCAATGCTCATTAGTCTTTAGTAATTAAATCGAGACCACTGCACCCCTCCGCGGTCTTGCTGATTAATTAAATAGGGGATGTTTCAAGCCCCCCGAGTAGATGACGATGCATAGTTCATACATAACTTATGATTTTATTAAATAAAATTACTCAAAACCTTTTTTATTTAACAATATTAATATTATTATTATATCGGTTACTGGATTATTCTCCCTTCGGATAAGATATCAATTTTAAAGGTGTCTCAACTTGATATGAAACATGTATAACATTCTTGACGATAGAAGTCTGAGTTTATAAAAATATATAATAGAACAACTTTGATTTAACCATTTTTTTTAACTATACAACTTCACTTTAACCAACCGGTTTCGACAAAATCCTTGTCATCATCAGTGTTTATTAAATTCCAAAATATTAAAATACTAAAAAAACATTAAAATAGTCATAAAAACATTAAAATAGTCATACTTAATAATATTTCCTTACCAAAAAGGTACACTTAGTACACCACATGAAAATATGATTTAAAAACTCCGAAATGTGTTTTTAAAAGTGGTTAAAACAAAGTTGTTTGATTTTATAATGTTTATAAAATGTGCCACAAAGTATCTGCGAAAAGCATTCAAGAAACTTACGACTCATGTTTAAAAGCTTATTCGTCACCAATCGCTCAAGTGGTGGCATAACAAGCGGCTATATTTCACTAATATATCAAAAACGTTACTAGTATGCGGAACGACCTAAGACGATTGCATAAATACAGGTTTCGAGAATTAATGCAATGTGTATGTTCAATAATGGGCAGAATGTTAAACGTTACACAAGTGTGTAAAGTGATCGGTTTAGCCAGCCTAATATGTTCAAACCTCCATCTTTTTTCATGAAAAAGGAAAGGATTATACGTGTTTCAATCCTAGTTTTAAGACATTTCTAATTTGATTTATTAAATTCCTCACATCACATTTTTCTGCAGGACTTTTAGGATAGTATTATATTGTATAATAAAATTATAATATTTGGTCTCTACTATCACTACTGTGAGCATAACAAACATTTTAGTACGATGTTAGAAAATAAATGCAGCACTGTTGGGCAAATCCGATATAGTTTGAAAGAAAACAACAGGTTTTTATAAAAGACATACTTATTTATATTTTTTTCCGAAGATTATACAAATACTGACGTTTTTAAATGCAACTTTGTGATAACATTTCAAAGCAATTGGTGAATATCTTTGGTCGATGTAAGATTTTGATGATAACACTGTTTACATCTTACTTAATATGAATTTTTATTCATTTTTATATAATTTATATTTACTTTAATATATATATATATATATATATATATATATATATATATATATATATATATATATATATATATATATATATATATATATATATATATATATATATATATATATATATATATATATATATATATATATATATATATATATATATATATATATATATATATATATATATATATATATATATATATATATATATATATATATATATATATATATATATATATATATATATATATATATATATATATATATATATATATATATATATATATATATATATATATATATATATATATATATATATATATATATATATATATATATATATATATATATATATATATATATATATGTGTGTGTGTATTTATCATTTAACTGGCTGAAAGCAAAGTGGACTACCACAGAGCCTGACCCTATTTTTTATACTCAACTTCCGAAAAAGCTTTTTTACGGTGAAAGTTTAATTCTTTCTCGAATTTTCCACTTACTCTGTTGTCAATGTCTTCTTGCGTGACGTATTTAGGACGTCATAAATTCGTCCCCTTTTTAATTACATCTCAGCGTGATAGCATGTTTTTATAGTCCTGTTTTCGTAGATATTATGGTGACTTCACATAGGGTAATTTATCAGGAAATAAAAAAAGGAAAAAAAATGACCTAAAATTGTTGACTTGCCCAACTGTGTCTTAAAAATGCTTTCACTTTAATAATAAAAATAACTACTAATTGAGAAAAACAGTTAAAAATTATCGGATTTGAAAATTAATGAAAAAGTTTTGGTTTTGTTTACAATTTATTTTGTACAAAAATACATCCATAGGTATACTTACGAATTATTTCATATTAAAATCCTGTTCAATGAACGTAATGTGAAATTAGAATAGTGATGTCGTAAAATAAGATAACGAGGTTTAATACATACCATATTACATGCTTGCATTATATACAGAGAATATTTGAAAAATACCTTAGTTTTTATTTATGTTTCTTTTATTTAAGTGTTAGAAAATTAAAAATAGTTTTTATGTAACTTTTTTTAAATAAAGAAATTATTTTAAAAAAATAAAAATAAAAGTGATGCTTTAATTTATATGCCAAATATATATGGATTTTTTTTTTCAATGCCAAAATAAATATGCTTTTTTCGAATGGATAAGCTGATTTTCTTGCGAACTACAGAACATCAAAAAGTAAGTTAATATGAATTATATAAAATGATTCATATGGCTTAAATAACAATAAACCTAAATAACTACACAATATATTCTTTACACAATTTTTAAAATACAAAAATAATACAATAGGGACTTGTCGGTATCTAATGAATGCCTTCAAATGTTATTTTATTTCATTGATGTAAATAATTATTAATTAACTAAAAAAATATAGCCACTAGCAAAATAGTATGTGAATTAATATAAAATTAAATTTGAGATTAAATTTTAAAATTTCACAACAAAAATAATCATCAGCAAAATATAACATGAAAGAAATTAATGATCTTATTTTTTCAAAACGATCTATTGAGGTGGGAGACATCTTCTGACTTTTCAGTCTGCTTTGACATTCCTAAAATGTCTGTTGAATGACACTTTTCAGGAAGCGCGAATTCTCCGCGTAGCATGCGGTCCAGGGGTCTCCTCCCTTGTATTTTGTCAGAAAATTTATATCTCTTGGAAACAGGACTCTCGCTAATTGGTGCAACGTGACGTTTTCTTTTAGAAGCAGATAACAGAATCGCGTCCGATTGAAGTGATAGGGCTGAAAATTAAAGAAATCGAACACGTTTTAACTGGTATGAAATTGAGCAGTCAGTTCATTAATTTTTTGATTGGAAATAAGGAATTTATGTTAAGAGATATGTCAACTTTTGAAATTAAGTGTATTTTTACATTAAATTTTTTTTTTTCTTAATTAAAATTTAATTTTCTTTTGAAATACTGCCTTCTTTTGCTTCAATTTAAAATGTACATTCATGTGCATGTGTGTGAGTTTTTTTTGTTTTAAATATTTTGTATGATATATCGTCATACACGAGAAAGTGACCAAGTGTATTTTTTTGCAAAAACGTGATCATTGACTATTTGATATCTTACTAGCTTAATATTGCCATGAAAAAAATCCCAAAAGATTTTAAACTTGGAAGTATAGTATATTGATATGTTGAAAATGACTAACTGCATTTGTGTTGATTTTCTTGACAAGCAAAAGTGACTTAAATGACACTCCTGAACATTTTACGTTTTGGTAGTTGGTCACTTTCTCTTGTACGACTACGATATATGCAATGTGAGCCTACGTATAGATATATCCATCCCTGAAGATAAAAAAATGCCTGTTAAAACCGGTTATATTTTTTTTTACATAAAACCAAGTTTTTAAATAAATGGCATGAAAACAAATAAAGCTAAGCAATTATTAATAGTTTCATGGTAAATCGATTAATTTGCTTAAATTGGAGTTAATTGCAATCAAAAAAATATTTTGAAATTGTGTAACAAAGTAAATTATTTTTAAAATAAAATAATGCATGAATGAATAACAAATCATTCTTACCGGATTGTTTGAAAAAATGTTATCTCATACCTTAAAAAAATACCTTTGTTTTAAAAATCATTTTATATCTTAATGGAACTTAATTTTAGTATTGACTACTTCGAACCAGTTTTTTCTCAAGACTAATAAATGGTTTAAAACAGTTTTTTACTAGATTCTTTCGTAACTTATAAGATATTTATTAAAAAATATAATCCTGTTTAATAAATTAACGTCGTGCTATTTTAATGACACTCATTTTTATCGTTTATCCTATCCGACAATTGTTCCAAAATATATAAGAAAGTATAAAAAATATTTGTTTTACCATTTCTTTGCTGCTTTTTCGGACGGTTCGTTTAATAAATAGGAAACATGACATTTGTTAGCCTTACACATTTTTTCCCGCCAATTCGTAATCGCAGAGCAAGCAAAGTCTAAAGGATATCTCAAACAATATTTCACAAGAAACAAAATTACTTTTTTTTCTCACAGAAGAAAGTTTCGGTGTAAAAAGATTGTAAAAAATGAGTAAAGTGATTTATCGTACCTCCAGCTTCGTCGATTCCCTTCGGAGTGTCATCCCATTCTTTTTTATCTCCCCAAACGACCCATTTGAGGCCACTAATGAGTCTGGACCAAATCGTTGTAGACTCATTTCCTACCTGGTTTTGCTGACCGTTTTCTAGCTCTCTCGACTTGCTTTTTATTGACTCTTTAATGGCGACAGTTCGTTTAGTTATCCTTATACTCAGATGAATTTCGGAAGAGTAGTCCTGAGACTGAAAAGCCGATCTTAAAGTTTCTTGAATAGACCTGGCAATCATGTGCGACAGGTCCTTTTCTTTGCCCAAAGGATCTGTAATGGCAGGGGGATCTGGGCTCGAAGCAATACACGTTTTATAATGGTCTAAATTAGATATTTCAGACTCTGTGGGAGATGATACTGAAAATGAATGTGATTTTTCCTTGAGTAGTCCTAGTGGGGATACTTTAATATTTTCTAGACTTGGACTATCGTTCTGCTTGAAATTAATTGTTCTCGCTGTGATTACGTTAGAGTTGGTTTCGGCTGTAGGTGGAGTATTTTCAGGGTTTGTAAAACGGTTGACTTTCGGTGTGGTGTAAACTTTCGATACTCTTGACTCGAAGTTATTAATCATGGCTTGGAATCTTGGAGTCCTTGCATGAGTAGCTCTCATTTTTCCCGGCGTTGAAGTTCGCTTTGGCCTTAAGAATTCTAAAATTATACCAAAAAAAAATTAAAGCACAACCAAACATCTAATAAACTCACGTATTTTATCCAAACTTGTATGAAGAACGAATTATTTTATAAAAATAACCGCGAAAGAAATTCTTTGAATTCGAAATTCTTTGAAATCGTGTTTTAACTGATCAAGGTTTAAAAAAATATCTAATTTACTTATGTTTTTCAAATAAAAATTAAGGAAAGATGGCAAAAATAATACTAAACTTAAAGTCATACTTATATACGTTTTCTTAATCAAATTTTTTATTCACATCAAAGAGCAATCCAACGTAATATTTTCAAAAGCTTTTTTTATGTTTTTATTACATTCTCACAAATGAAAAATTTATAAATTTTATAAATGCTAAAAAACAAATTTTATTAACGTACTACAAATAAAAATAGGTAGAGAAAAGTCAATTAGATGCAGAGAACCTGACCATATTGTATACCAGGCCATAAATCTTTTTTGAAATACATCTAGAGTAAAACCAAAGAATTCATTGATGCTGCATAAAAATACAAGATTTGAAGGCTAGTAGACTTTGCCCATAACAGAAAATCTTACAACCTGAGGATAAGGAGAGCTGACTCCAACAGTCTACAAAAACGATAAGTTTGGATGGATCAAAGAAGAAGAAGAAGTAAACCATTTTATTCCTTCCAATGTTGTTGATATTTCCAAAATAACATACTTTTTTTAAAAATGCATATGTAAAATTATTTCATAACGCCAGTCAAATATGATGCTTGATATCTGATTTTGAACATATTTTTATTTTTGATCACTTTCATTTTTAAGGACATAATAAGTTTAATATATGGTTAAAAATACTTTCTGTTTTGAATATTGAAAGCATTAACTTTGTGGATCATATTGATATATAATTTCGAGAAATAAAAATATCTTGTGTTCTGATCCACTCACATTTTTATTAACCAACTAGTTTCGGCAACAACCTGTTGCCCTCTTCAGGGTTTCATTTATTACTAATATCAGTAATAAATGAAACCCTGAAGAGGGTAACAGGTTGTTGCCGAAACTAGTTGGTTAATAAAAATGTGAGTGGATCAGAACACAAAGTATTTTTATTTCTCGAAATAATATAAAAATACTTTCAGTTAAAGGAAGTAATTTGAAGCCTTGTAAAATGTAAAAACATTTTATTTCTTACACTCAACTACCAAAAATACGTACTAGGAAAAAAATATAGAAAAACAAAATTGATTTTATTTTTAGGTTTGTTTTAAGAGATGCGGATGGTTTTCTATTGATATAAAATCTCAAACCTCTCTTTTATGTCAAATGTAATCAAAATACCAAAACTCAGAGAGTAAGGACAACGGAAAAGTCCTTGAAACTGAAGATAAGTTGTGTGTTTTCAAAAGAAAAAAAATACTGTCGAAAATTGAAAGATATCTTGTTACGTACTTATGTTTGATATTTTAAATTATGAATACAAAAGTATTTTATTGTAACTTGAATGTAAATTTGATACTTGAAAATTTCAATGAAAACAGTGGTATTGTATTATAAACGTATCAAATATTGATAATATTGAATGGAAACGTATCATTTTTATGATTAAAAGTGCTTTATATTCAGTAGAGACAAAGCTAACAGTATTAATCCTGATAACAGTTGTGTTTTTATAAAATGGTAAAATGATAGTAGATTCCTTTTACCAAAATTTTAAAATGAGTAATGATGTCAAAATAAGATTTACATAATAATGTGCTTTCCGAAATAATAAATGAAGCGCTCAGAAGAAGGTAGTGCCTTCTCAACCCTCGTTTTCTTGGTTTTGAGATAAACCAATTTTAAACTTTCATTAGTAGTACCGTGTGGATTTTTGTCCTTATTTTTTTAAAATTTGATAAGTATGTTATTTTGTAAGAAAAATAAAAAATTAAAGTATTTGTATTTTGGCTACACAAAGTGGTAGGTGGAATTTTTACTCAGCCATATTTTGTTCACAAGTACATAGTTTTAAAAAATTAAATTAAATATCAAAAATAAAAATTTAATTCCAAAATCTTAAAAACATCGTAATTTTGGAAAGATGACGTGAGTAGATTACCTTTCTGGCAATCACAACACTGTGCCATAGTGATGCCATATGTCCAGCCTAATCTACGGTCCACAAGCAGTTTCAGGATGAGGTTTAAATTCTCCATCACCCTCTCTCAGAAGTCAGCCACTCTATGTTCTATTCGCTCATCCTAGTGTAGCGTGTGCTGAATCAAACACAACACTCGTACTACAATGAGGTGTAAACTTCATAAGGGCCCTGTATTTATTATTGTAACACGTTGCTCTTTGTGAACTTACACAACAATGCGCTGGAATGCTATTGCGTACATGCGACTTTATTTTGTTTCAACATTTGTTTAAGTAGTGGTCAAATCGGTATCCCAGCATATTGGACCATGCGTGGTGGACTCAGTACTCGGTCGTACTTACATACTACATTGTCATCATCATTTGAATACTCCTGTAGAATATCCTAAATACTTGCAACCACCTACTCGATTGATTTCTTGGATGAATACTGGCAATACTTTTGATATTTTATTGCTGGGTTTAAACACAATCAGCTCAAATTTTAGGAATTATATTTTATTTGCATCGAAATTATCCTCGTATAAGACCGCATTTACAATAAAATGCAAAATTCATTATATTTTTATACAACTTATATCAATTATATTTAGCGTATTCTATCAGACGCTCTATTATTTATCCTACACATATCCAAGACTAAATTAGCGTATATACAAGTTCTAAAAATTAAAGCAATATTGATGTTCAATAATGGGCAGAATAGTGGACGTTACACAAATGTATAAAGTGATCACTTAGCTAGCTGAATGCCAAGTCGTAAACCCTAGGATGCTCCGACTTCCATCTTTTTTCATCTCAGTCGATGTTTCATCTCAAGTTGAGACACCCATAATATTATATCAAGTCTCAAAGGTATGAATGTTCCTATCGGATGCTCGTCGCAGGGTGGACATGTTTGTAGCAGTCGTTCTTAGCTCTCGTGTTATCCTTCCCAGATTTTCTATGCAGATGACATCCTCTGAGCGTTCAATCATGAAATATTTCGTAGATGGTTTGATAAGTTCCATCGAGTTTTAGCTTCTTACAAACCGCCCTAAGATCTTGAGGATTCACGATTGAACTATTATTGCCATTATTTTACATGGGACTCCATAAATAAATATTGGATGTGTAATCCTGTGGATCCTATTCAATGACAGGTGCATCTAGTACTTTTAAAGCGCACCTATTTCCTATCTGACTTCCTACCTTACAGTCCACTTTTAAGATCTGTATTATCTATTTGCTCTGCTGATTATTTTTTCTGTTCTCAAAACAGATAACAATAAAATATTTTTTACTTTAGAAGAAACAAAAATCCACTGAATAATCTATAAACCTTGTATACAATAAGCAAAGTATACGTAAATAATAAATGCAACTCCCATCTTAAAATAAGATCTTTGTATTTGGCTCAGAGAATTTTTTATAAGTATTAAATCCTCAAATTCCAAGCTATATAAATTTATTGATAAAATAATTTAATTATTTTGAGAAAAGCTAGAACGAATCCTCCCTTTGGAGATTGTTCTGGTAAACTGTCGACAGTTCTGAAAGAGGCATTCCTCCCCTAGGACAAATATATTTTTAACTGACATTCAGCAGGCCATACTCGACCTTGAGAGATAATTTAAAGGAATTGTCGCCCGTTCAACGGGAATTCCAGGAAGACAATTCTTTTGATTAAAATCACCTGAGCGCCTTTGAATTTATTCTTCTCGCATTCTACAAACATAAATTTCATTTGGGTGCTTTTTGAGTTCTTTTACTGTTCTTTGCGTATTCTGATATTTCAGCGTTGAAATGTGAAGCTATTAAGGGGTTACCCCTTCAAAACTGAATTATTGTTTTCAAATACGAATAAAAGTGAAATTCTTAAGCTTTACCACCAGTAAAATAAAGTGCTTGTTATAAGCGCCTTTTGTACGAATCGGGTAACACGTGTAAAAAAAGCACTTATTTTTGGAAGTGCATAATTGAGCAAAACATCAAATTGTTTGTGCTTTATAACTGAAAGTTGTAACAGTTCTTATAATGTTGATAAGATGTTAAATATGTATCTAGCGTTGGGAAAAATAATAATACCCATTTTTGTATTAACGATGTCAAAATAATGGAAAATATTTATTGTCACATTTGTTTTTTAAATTACATTTTAAATTATCGATATAAACACTTACAAGGATTAAAATCAAAATAATCAATCAAACACACTTAATTAAGAATAATTTTGTGATTCTTGTTTTACGTTTGATGTATGCTTATAAAATTATAGGAAGATAATATTTTTTTTATATGTAAGAAAACGATATGCTTTTACTTATTTGATTGAGTTCTCTATTAATTTGCAATCTAGATTTTAAAAAATTGAACAAACAAAAAGTTTGCATTTAAAATATAAAAATCAAAATTATTAAATAATAACAAACGTACATATTTACAAAATCACGAATTGATAAAAAAAAGAGTTTATAGGAAGTCATTTTTAAAAATGGATTTTCTCGTTAATCGAATCATGTCAAAGATTTCTTAGTGAAAGAATTAGAATAAATACGGGAATAGCAATCCATAGCATACCAAAAGCAGTTTTCTTTTTCTCAATCGCGGGTTCTTCTGCGAACGTAACCGTCTTCTTCTTCACGCTGGTATTATTTTCAGGAGATTTCTTTTCAGACGACGCGTCGCAAGGAGCAGGACCATTTCCTGAACTTTCAGAAGCCTCTTGAACAATGAGGCTCGATCGGCCATTTTTAGACATTATACTTTTTGGGACTGCTTCTACCGGATAAGGCGGACTTTCAATAGATGAAAGTATCTGAGAAGATATCTAAAACAATTAAATATACTTGTTTTATACCACATTTTTTTAATCCCACATGTGTTTAAATGCATTCCGCATAATTTTAAAATACCGTATGCAATGTTTTTTAAGTATTAATTTATATTTGTTTAATGTGTGTTTATATATATATATATATATATATATATATATATATATATATATATATATATATATATATATATGTATATGTATATATATATATATATATATATAGGGTCCGCCATCTAAAGTTTTTTTTTTCAACTAGTGCTTATTTCGTGAATGGTAACATTTAGCTCATGTCTGATTTGACAAATAATTAGTTTTATCCTTCCGCTAAGCGAATATGGTTGTGTATACGCTTGAACAACGCTGGGAAATATTGCGACATTCGACTTACAGAAGATGCCGATTTTGCCAAAAAAATCATCTTTTCGGATGAAGCTCATTTTGATCTTGGCGGGTATGTAAACAAGCAAAATTGTCGTATTTGGGGCACAAAAAACCCGCACGCATACATTGAAAAGCCGGTACACCCAAAACGAGTCACTGTTTGGTGCGGATTTTGGTCCAGAGGCATAATTGGGCCATTTTTCTTTGAAAATGAGCAAGGAGTGGCCGTTAGTCAATGGCGATCGTTATCGGGCCATGTTGAACGGATTTTTGTTCACAAAAATTGAAGAAGAGGATATTGGCAACATTTGGTTTCAACAGGACGGCGCTACGTGCCACACAGCCGAAGCTACACTCGATGTTTTGCGCCCCATTTTCAAAAAAAAAAAGTTATTTGGCGGACCCTTTATATATATATATATATATATATATATATATATATATATATATATATATATATATATATATATATATATATATATATATATATATATATATATATATATATATATATATATATATATATATATATATATATATATATATATATATATATATATATATATATATATATATATATATATATATATATATATATATATATATATATATATATATATATATATATATATATATATATATATATATATATATATATATATATATATATATATATATATATATATATATATATATATATATATATATATATATATATATATATATATATATATGTATATATATATGAATATATATATATATATATATATATATATATATATATATATATATATATAAATATATATATATATATATATATATATATATATATATATATATATATATATGTGTATACTACATATCTATTATTCCAAGTGAACAAAAGTGAAATTCACTCTCTAAGTTCATATTTTTTTATCACTCTCTCTATCATTTATCGTTCACTTTGTGTAATACCACTTTGAATTGGTTTTACACAAAGTGAACGATGAATGATAAGTAGAATGTTATACTACCATACCACAAAATTTACAATGCTTTTAGAATACAAAATATCCATTTATTAAAAATATTTATTCATATATATAAATATATATAAATAAATAGAATACATTTATATTTTTGTATTAAAAATTAATGCAATATGGATCAGTATTAATGCGCAGAATGGTAAACGTTACGCAAGTATAACGTGATCATTTAAGCCAACCAAACGTCAGAACATAAGCCCTGGGATGCTCAGACTTTCTTATTCCTTCATAAAAAACTATAGATTTCATCTCAAGTTAAAAAACCAACAGTGCCATACATTTTTGTATTTAAAAAGAAATATAAAAAATAGTGCATTTTGTATTCAAAACATGAAAAATTATAAAACTGTGTTTGTACCTTCTGATTCTCTGTGGGAGGACTAGCAGCTGCATCGGATTCAGGACTATTTATACCAGAAAGCGTGGAAGACGTAAAAGATTTCTGAAACATTCCCCATTTTGCCGTACTAGCATTTGTAGGAGTGCTCGTCATCACTAAAATATGAAATCCTGTGTTATAAAATATAAAAACATAACAAACAGTCATACTCTATCGACATAATTTTTAAGTCTCAATACTAAGCATCCCTTGTGATTTGATTTTCAGGTAGGTTTACGAAATAATAACGATAATACGTACTACTGAAAAAGAACTAATTTCACATAAATGCACACACACACTTTACACCAAAAACATGTGTATTATAATTAAAATAAAATAAGAAAATGACAGACTTCTACGTGTCGTCTTTTAAGGAAACTCCAAAAGAAATAGACCACAGGCACAAAAATATGGAGAGATAGTTTACAGTGGATATCCTATGAGGAACAGATGGTGGCATTGACAGATCCCCGTGATGTATAGAACGATGAAGAAAAAGAAGACAACCTTTCTAATTCTTACTATCCTACCAGCAGACAAACCTCTAAAAGCTAGATGCTTTGCAGGTTATATATTTAAAATAAATACAATTGATGTTAGCATACCTTCAGATTTATTCTCCATTTTTAGTTTTAAGTACTGGAAAATCTTTCTGCCATCTTGGCCAGTTTCCAAAGGAGATTGATCATCGCGTTGTTCATCTGGTAAGGCAGGTGGAGTCGTATTGACTTCTTTCTCTTGGGCTAAGTGAGAACAGTGAGCTGTGGAAACCACCAGCTCGCAAGATGTATTTTCAGCATCCGGCATTTTCTCCTCAATTGTGTCCAGACACGAATTTTTCGAACTTAGGGGCAAATGTGTTTCGCTTTTCCCTTTGCACCCTCCCATTTCGCACAACTCCTCCTTATTGCGGAATGTTTTACCGCACTTGCCACACCCGAGAGGTAAGTGGGCACAACATATGTGCGCCATTAGGTCCTCGGAAGGGAGGCAACTCGCGTCAAGGGGCACAGGATCAAACCGGCAGATGCGGCAGTCGAAAGTAATCCCATGCTCTTTTGACTCGTGTACTTTTCTACAGTCGGCACAGCAGAATATTTTACCGCACTCGAGACATCTTAACTGAAATATTAGATTCGGAAATAATTCGTTACCGTGATTCACAGCTCTAAGTTTCCATTTGTATGTTAGAAAAAAGGGTTTGCTTTAAATACAAGACAAAAATATAAAATAAGAACGTGCACATAAGTATTGTTAAGTTGAAATAATAAAAAATACGAAAATATACACTTCAAACGTAGGGTTTAGGTACCTGTAACGTATAAATATATAAATGCATTAAACTTTTCACTTTGCAATGCATAAATCTTTACAATATAGAATATTGTTATATTTGTATCTATCATTTAAACTCAGGGAATCAGGAACTCAGGAAGTAGATTTTTTGTTCTAGTAATATTTTAATACTGTCATATCATTTTTACTTTGTTTAAATCGATGTTTATATCTAAACATCGATTAAAACAAAGTAACAATGATTTGATCGATTTGAACTTACGTCAAGTGGAAGTTTCATGGTCTTTCAGAATAATTGTATAAGTAATCGCACAATTCATACTACTTATTATTTAAAGCAGTTGTTTCACTTATAACTTTTTTAAAAAAACACCATTTGTAATTTATTTTTGAACAACGAAAATATTTTTCTCACAGAATTGCTTTCAAGTAAACAAAAAAATCTTAATGATTATAAATGCATACAAAGGTTATTGTTACAATACTACCACAAACAATTTTCAATGCCATAGAGAAATAACAAAAATTACCCTCTTTTCGATTACTTAAGACATTAATTTTTAAATCCGATTTCTTGTTTATGTGTAATATATGCTCGTACGTACACACGAGAGAAGAATACAACTGTATTTACAATTGCCATGATGATATGAGATGGAGACTGCCATTAAAAAAATGACAGAGAATAAAGAGGAGTAGTTGAGCATCCCATGACTTAAGACCTGGCATTAGGGTGGCTTAAGCGATCACTTTATACACTTGTGTAACGTTCACCATTCTGTGCATTATTGAATTTTCATTTTGCGTTAATTCTTACAACTTGTAACAACTTGCAAAAAAAATCAAACAGTTATATTTAGGGTCTACTAAGTTGTACATTAAAAAAAAACATTAAAATAGCCAGTAGTTTTATAATGCCCTTCAAAGGTGAAACAATCGTAACGGTATTTTTTTTATGTTTTTAATAATAAAATATACCACTTCGTAGACCCTAAAAATTGATGTGTGATTTTAATATTCAACATATAAATTTTTGGGATCCACAAATTAAACACCAAATTAATAAAAATTAAAAAATTAAATTTTAATTAATGATTTTTACCTCCTTTGGAATTGAACATAGAACATTCGACATGGTAGCTAAATTTACTTACCTCAACAATTATTTTATTTTTTTCATCATCGTTATATAAACACTAATATGGTTTAAGGTAAGTACCCATTAATTATTTTATTTTGAGTGCAACAATAATAATTTTTCAAGACGCACAAGGACGCTTATGCCGAAGTATAAGTGATATATATTTTTAATAGTTTATGTGATAAACAATGTTTTACGTGATACAGTTCTGGGGTTTGATTGTATTTTGCTCATTTTTAAACACAAGTAAGAACGTGAGTATGAATATTCATTTTTATTTTTTTACTTGCTTTTCATTCGGAGACTCTCGGTTCATAATTTGCGTGATTTGAATAATAATCTCTCCTCATAATATTGGTTGCGTAGGCATGATTGCTTATTCAATATATTTACATAAAATCAGACTTACGCAAAATATTATTTTTGATATAAAAATGCTACGTGTTTTTTTGTCATTGACTTAATCACGTCTTTTCAATTAATTTAATCGACTTCAAATACATCATATGGAGCATTTAAGTAATTTGATAAGAAATCAAAATATGTACAACTGTATAATCCACTACGATGTTTTAGTTCTTATTTACATATTAGTCCTTTTTTATTATTTTATAACTGAAAAAGTATTATAGTTGAGTAGTGATTTTTTGGGAGATAAATTTAATGATTTAAAATCTTGTTTTTATTGAAAGAAAATTGTGTAAAAAAATCAGCTGTTTAGAGATTTTTTAGAATACATTCATCGTTTATTCGAAATCGTAAATCCTTAAAAAAACAAACCTTTTTCAATCCTACAAAGATGGGACTCTTGTAAAGTCATATAGATACACAGTATCATGAAATTAGTGATGATTTCAACAACGTCATATTTCAAAAACTTGCTTTTTCAGGAGATCTTTTTAAAGTTTAAAAAAATAATAAAATGTATTAAAAATAAATATCAAGCCACTTATTAAACATACTGTGCAACTGATCTTTTTAGGTAAAACCTGAAGGTTTTTTCTTCATTTGAAAAATATTTAGTGTATTTAAAAAATAATTAAACAATACCTTTTCTTCAAAATACAAATACAATATTTTCTGCCATGTAGCGGGTAAATATTAAGTTAAAAATATGCCGCTTTTGGTGGGATATGGTACATTTTCTGGGCATTCCGAAAACATGCACAACTGAAAATTGAGGATTTTTAACATTTAAGTGTAAAAATAAACTAAACTAAGACGTTTTTTTAATAATGTGTGTCACTTCTAACGCAATCATTATGTCTTCTTTTTTTAGATTAATTGTCAGCCGACTAGTGCCAGCGACACGTGGAGTGAGAATCCCGGAGAGTGGGGAAGGCTTCTTCAGGACCAGTACTATGAGACGATCAGTTACTTGGAGAGACTGTCAGGA